>NC_056727.1:248827458-248867458 GCF_019279795.1 Protopterus annectens | reverse complement strand
ACTTCAAGTACAGTTGGCTTAGGCTTTGATTTTCATTTTCTAGTAATTGTTTTTTGGGCAGCCACCATAATTAAACTTAGGGCCTTACTGTATCTAGATACTTCAGATCCCATGTTCCAGCTCAAAAGTATCATTTCCTTGGTTATAACCATTTGCTTACCCAATATTTCTGATAGAGTACTCTGGAATGTTTAAAATCTGCCAACTCATTACGCTTCCAAAACATATGTTTCCAGTTATATATTTTTTCCCCTATCATACCTATAACATTTGCTATCTACCAGAGGAAAACGCTCTGCTTGGGGGTATAAAATACCTATGTAAACACTTCCAAACAAAAATCATAATCCTTCTGAATTCTGTTGCATACTTGGGAGGCACACAGACATTCTCGGGTTGTTTCCATGTAAATTGCTTTCCAGTTTCTCTTCCCAATTTTTTCCAACCTCCTCTGATTGATAGTTATAATAATTGTGCAAAATTTTATAAGCCGTACTAACTATCCCTTTTTAATGGCAGTTTCTGTTCTAGATTTGACTAAAAACTCTACCAGGACAGTGTTTTTTGCTTAGAATTCCTCTGTTCCTATTTCTTTGCCTATACTCTGATATTAGTCCCTTGCAAGGAACGCGGTCTTTACATTCAGTCTAAATGTCTTCTATGCCTCATCCTACTCTATTACCTTTCTCTCACTAGTTATTTGTTTGCAATACCTTGGTTCCTTTGTCAGTTTTCTTCTGGAAATTCCTGCTCCTTCTTGCCTTTTTTCTGCACTCCTACATGCAGTCTTCCCTATTGGTGAAATCTCTTTTCTCCAGTCTTGTGTTAGCTTGGTTCTTAGAATACTTTGATACTTTATGAATATAATATAATATAATATAGTATAATATTCTGTATGGCTATTATTATTCTCCTTAAGGATCTGCACCAAAAAAAAAAAAAAACACTCTCTCTTTATTTCTTGAACTTTCCCACTTTGAATTATAACTTTCTGCTTGTGTTTATATATTGATATATTGATATATATGAGCCTTGATGGTGTAGCTCTAAAATATTCCTTCAAATCAAGGAATCCTAAACCACCTTGTTCTGTTGGAAAGATCAACTTATCCCACTTAACTCTTGCCTTCATCCTCTCCCAGATACATTCCTTCAACTCTATTAATTATTGTCCACAACTTCTCTGGTTTATAAAAGTGTGCCTGGGCTTAATATAAAACTAAAGAAAACAAAAACATTTCCCTGTTTGTGTCTTACTAGCCATATCCATAAACAAGAGCTCCCAGTTTATCAGCTTTTATTATATTTTGTTTCATCTCTTTCTACATATCCTTAGGTGCCATAACAGAACCTTTCTAACTGAAACTCCTAAATACTTCATCTTCTTGTGTCCCTATAAATATGGGTATTGATGGACCAATTCTGGTTTGGATACATAATTTACAGCTATTGCCTTTGTTTTATCTTCATTAATTTTATAACCCAAAACACTTGAAACTGTCTAAGAATGTTCCACAATACTGAAATATCCTTTCCTGGATTTACTCAGTACAAAACAATATCATATGGAAATAAAGACAACTTTTATTGATTACCATACCAAATATATCCTTGAATTTCTGAGTCCTTTATTTTGTTTGCCAATGGCTGCAAATATAAAGCAAATAACAAAGGGGAAATAGAACACATTTTGCATGCTTCCTCCATTCTAACATAACTTATCAGAGAGGAAACCTAGCACTTTAATTATTGCCTCTGATCCTTCATATGTTCTCCTAATCAACCTTATTATTGCACCAGGGAATGCAAATGCTTCCATTGCCCTACTCATAAAATCCTAGCTTACTTTGTCAAATGCTTTCTCTGCATCAAGACACACCAACAACCATGGGATTTCCTTATATTCTGCTTCAGTCTGTACAATCATTGTTTTAGTAATGTTGGCAATTGTTTGCCTCCACTTGATGCCATTCATTTAGCTAGTATAAGCATAGACACTTTATGATTATGATTTAAAAATTGAAATAGGTCTATATGAAGCTGGGTCTGAAAAGTCTTTACCATTTTTAGGTAATACTTGCAATACAGCTTTCTTCCAATATGTTGGTGCTTCTATACCTTTTAAAATACTGTTAGACAAAATCTTCTAGATCTTTATCACTTTCTTCCCTGCTAAGGTCTGTACTTCCACAGGAATACAATCTGCTCCTGGAGACTTTCCTGTAGGATGGTTATATATCATAATTTTCATCTCACCTCCTGCTATCTTAACTGTTAGTTGTCGAGCCTCATCTACCTCTAACCTTGGCATAATTAAGTCTTCCATAAATATTTCCATTTGTGCTCTTTCTTGATTTCCACATTTCTCTGCTTTATACAAATTCTCATAAAATTTCAAAAATATTTCTAATACCGCTACAAGATCTCTGTTTATTTTTCTTGATATATGCTCCCTAAGGTTCCCAACAACCATTTCTACTTTCTGTTGTCTAAGTCCAAGTGCTAAATGTTTTTGAGCCCTGGAGTCATTATCAAAAATAATTGCTTAACACCAATCATTTTAAGCTCATGCATATTATCTAGATATTCTCTTATTTTCTCTTTAGCACTCTGCATTTATGCCTCTTCCTGTTGTGTGAAATTTCCCCTTATTCAGCAATACTTGAGTCATTGTCAGTTCCTCTAGGCAATTCCAATTACTTCTTAACAACATCACTTTTTCTTTTATTTCTGCCCTATTTTTAAACTCTGTTTTTATTTTATCTGAGTCATTTGCTATAAATTCTGACAATATTTGTTTTCCCAAATAACTCAAATGATCAGCACTAACCATTCCCTAAATGTCTCACTTTTTAACAGGTAGGTGTAATTTTTACTTCATCACCTTGCATATTTATCTAAGTTGTTATTGGCTCATGATCTGAAGTACTTATTGGATGTGTGTGGAAGGTTTCACTTAAATGCCCATGTTCCTGCGAAATATCATTTCTATCTAGTCTAGTCCAGTTATTGTACCTTGGCGAAAAATAGATAAATTCTGTCTGAGTTTCTACTACTTGAATCATATCTTCCATTCCAAATATTTTCATAAATTTCTTCAAAAAATCTAAATTCTTTTGTTATATTTTCCCTTCTATGTCACCCTGATGCATCCTCACTATTGCAAATAAAGTTCCAGTCTCCACCTATACGTAATATTCCTGGCTGAATTCTGATGATTTCTCCTCAGAGTTTGTTATGCTCCATAACAGTTTTTTGTGGAATGTAAATTCATGCCAGTGTAATCTTTCTTCCTTGATAATAGCCCAGTACTACCACAAATCTACCATTATTGTCCCCCCAATCAGTATAGAAGTACTTCTAGCAATTGCTATAATTACTCCCCTTTTATTTGTCCCTGATATTCTGATGAATATCCATCTTGAAATCCTTTCTTTGTCAAATTTACATGCTCATTTCTTTCCAAATGTGTCTCCTGCAGCATTGCTATCTGCACTCTGTATTTCTTTATATAATTCAGTATCTTTCCTCTTTTGTCTATACCTGTAAGGCCATTTATGTTCCAGGATAATATGGATATTATAGCCAGTATGATAAAAAGCTATTACTCCCACCTATTATACATGACAGGTTTTTGAATGCACATTTACAACTTTTATGATGCATGCATGCATTAATGTTTGGCAGGCTGATCTTTTGTACAGTTGCTTCTTCTCATCTCCTTATGAACCTATGTCACATTTTTCAAGATTTTTTTATTTTAATAAAGACTCTCAAAAAAAAAAAAACTAAATACATTTTCAGTACACCCCCATCCCCTATTAATACAGAAAGCACACCACACATCTTGTCTTTTTTTTTTTTGCTTAAAGGAAGAACATGATATTCAAGCTTGTTCAATTTTTTCATCATTTGCTCCTAAAACCCTAAGAAGCAGAGGTAGTACACTTTTCATTAAAACCTCTTACCAGAAGAGTAATGGACCAGGTTTTCAGTACCTCGGATATTCCCGCTCTGATCCCCAAGAAGGTAAAGGTAATTAGGGAGGCTTTGGTTTCCACTCTAGATTCCTCTTTGCCTCAGTCTTTGGTGGGTGACTCCAATGTGGTCATATTGGAGTCTTCAGATCATCTATCAGCTATTCTCAACTCCTCTTGTTTTACTCTTTATGATGTCACTCGGAGGTGAAAGGTAGGCACATCCTTGAGAACCTCTTGTATGTCTACTTCAGTCAGGGGAGAGCCACTCTTGCTGACATCAGAAGAGACAGCAGATGTTATTCCCTTATAGGACCATGCTGAAGAGTCGGATTCCTTAGGTAATGATTCTACATCTGAGTGCTTCTTTTCAGCAGACACACAGGAAAAGGAAGCACAATTTTATTTATTTATTTTTATTTGACATTTGTTGACCGGGTTAGTCTGTCTGAGCTTGTGCCCTTTTTCAGCAGAGGCCAGGGAAGAAAAGCTTCAAAAAACAATAAAAAATATGCAAATAATAATAAGTTCTCAGTTTTAAATTTTACAAATAATAAAATGCACAGTACTGTTTTGTGAAAAAACAGTATTGTGCATTTGTCTGTCTTTCTTCTGAAGCACTTTCCTCTCCTGTGTCCCTTTCAGCTAAAGGAGCAAAAGATTATTGGTCTGTAATGATGAAAGGCTTATTTAAAGCCTTTCAGACATTAGAATATGAGACTTCCCAACAATCTAAAAGGAAAAAGGTCACTCTCTGTCAGACTCTAATTCAGGATCTGATGTACATTAATTATCCTTAGACTATGCCTCAAAAGTATCCATTCCTGAGACTTGTGAATCTGAGTCTGAAGAAAAAATTTAATCAGATTCTCCATCTGAAGAATTGTCTTTTCCTGACACTATTAGCAAAATTAATGAGTTATTTAAGTGGAAACAAAACAAATATCAGAGACCCGGCATATATGTTATGAATTGCTACAGGTGACTTCCCCCTCAGCCTACAGGCATTCCTTCTGTTTTGCCAGCCTTAGCGGCTGTCTTACTAGCTGACAGCAGTTCACCTGTCAGTCAGCTACCAGCTGCTAGAAAATTTGATAAGTTGTATAAGATTCCACCAACATGCAAATTTAGGTTTTTAGAAACTATAAGGGAGATCTGTCGGTGCTTTCTGTTTCCAAACACCTTATGAACAGCTAACCTTATTCCATCAGACAAGGATGGGAGAGCTTTTTGATAGGTTTGGGAAGAAGGTATATGCCTCTTCCAGCATAGCATTCAGAACATTGAATTGTCAAACAAAAATGTCTGTCTTTCTTCTAACTTCTGTTACCAATATGAGAGAGTTAAATTCTGATATTTCTCCTTCCGACACTAAGACATATTTGAATTCCTTACTTTCATTTATATCTCTGGTTACCAAACACTCTCCTAAATGTTGTTATGACACTACTAATTCTGTAACCAGGGAGGCTGCCAGTCAGCCAGTAATACGAAAATCTGCCTGGCTGCATTCTCAGAATTTTCCAGAGAATTTGAAAGCTGAACTTCTGAATGTACCTTTAGATAAAGAAATATAATTTGGACCTTCCTCTGCTGAGGTCCTCTAAAGATTTGACAAAAGAAGAAAGTTAATCCAGAGAGTCTGTCATGTATATCAATCCCTATTGACAAATATAATGGAAACTTTCCTTCTGGCCCACAATCTTTTTATAGGAATCAGTACAAGCAATACTTTCGACAGACAAGCAAGCAAACTCTCAGAAAATATATAAAAAACAAGTGTTGTGTTACAAAGACAACTATAGCACAAAGAGGTAACGCTAGCAGTCAGGAACAGAAGATTCAGCACCTCAAATCTCTTATAAAATACTTTATTACATTCCAATTCAGGCTAAAACATAGACTGACCACTTTCATCCTAAAAAACTAGGACTTCATCAGAATACTGAGTTACACAAATCCTTCCTTTTATATAGTCTAATGTTGCATCAAATTAATCTCATTACCTAATTAAACTAGAAAGAATGTATTAAAGAAACAGTTCCAATCTCCCACATTATAAATATTTTGGTTAAAATATTACTGTATAAAGAGTGTGCCTGTATAAAAGAATATAATTATTAAAATTGTAAATATAAATTACTCTTTTTAAAAAATATATAAATACCAAAATGAATACTTAACAACTGATCTTAAATTTAGCAAAGGTTGTAAAGAAATATATTCATTTAAGCCAGGATCCTGTGAAGCATGCAACCTAAATTGCCACTTAACATCTTTGGCTTTAAGTAATACCTTTATGCTTCCCCCGGGTTAACTTTTACTGTTTCCAATATACGAAACTGAAACTTGGTAAACCATGGTCAAACTTTTGAATGCTTCAAAAGTGCATTATTCTCATTGTGTCTCCCTGTATCATAATTATGTTCATATATCCTTTCTCTGAGACATCTCTCTGTCTTACCCACATAAATACAAGTGTATCCCAAACACTTAGTAAGGTAGATCACAGATTTTGTCTGACAATTTCTTTTTTCAAAGGTCACCAGGGAACAAATGTCATTCTCTAATTTTAAACTTCTCACCTCTAAATGTATGAACATTGCACACATGTTCCACATTTCAGCATACCCTTTCTTTGGGGACCGTAGGGGCTGGGGTGCAATAAACCTCTCTTCAAAACATTACTGCAGATTTTGTCCTGTTTTATAGGTGAAAAAAGGTTCAGGTCATAATAACTGATATAATATCAGGGCTGGCTTTAAGAATATGTTAATTCCTTGCTCCTATACTCTTAATTTCACCAATTTGGAGTCCATATTCAACCACCAATGCTCTATCAAAATTCTTCTGTCCATCCATCTGTTCTTTATGTCACAGACCTACCCCTAAAAGTGGTTTATATTTGCTACCTCATTGAGACTGGACATACCCACGGATGTCATTGACTAAATGGGGTGGGTATTCTCTAACTAAAAACATATTAGGAACAGTATCCAACTCATTGGGAGCATCTTCCCAATGAGATGTCATCCTGGCCACTCATATGCACAGCCCAATAACCACTCTTTTCTTTTGGCTAAGTGGGTGAGAACTGGAAAAGTCTAAATAGGAATTGCTAAAAGTGCACTTCCTATAAATGGAAGATTTAAAATATTTTTCAGAGTGCATAATGAGTGTGTCCAAATAAATTATCTTCTTGTTATTAAAATTATGGGTCTATATTATAATCTTGAATGTTTAATAGTTCGAATGCATAAACATCGAACTTTATGCATCAAACTATTAAACAATCAAAACACAATAAAAATATTTGTAGAACAAAAAAAAAACTAATGAGTATAGGTAGGGGGGAAGCCCCCCTGCATCCCCCACATGGGGGGCTGTGCCCCCCCACCCCACTTCTTAAATATATGAACTCCGAGATTGTGCTACAGTGTAGGAGTGGGAAATCTTCCCTTTCTGCACCATACTACATTAAAGTGCGATCTCGGAGTTGGTATATTTAAGTAGCAGGGGGTGTGGGGGGTACAGGGGGGCTTGCCCCCCTGCTTAAACCCATTAGGGTAAGTATTTGATGTTTAAAAATTTTGTTTTTTTTATTTTCGAAGTTACAGAACTTTGATAATATGGTGTCGACCATATTGTATTCGATGTTCCGTAACTTTGAGATTATAATATAGACCCTAAAATTATATGTAAACTTAAGAAAAGTTGAAGTATCATAAAACTCTCAGAAAACAATGGCAGGGAGATTCAAAATGAGAAAGAAGGGCCTTTCCAATGCTAATAACAATCTAAAAGAGCAGATTGACTTTATCACCCTTCATTGCTTTCCCCTTCTCCACCTTGGCAACCCAGTAAAGCTTTCTATCTTATCTCAAGTGAAGCAGTTTCGGAAAGAAATATTATATATCCTTCCACATAAAAGGCTGTGACTCCTTCAGTAGATCATAGCTATGTGCTAGAGAATCTTACTCTTTGTCCTTTTGAACTAGTTCATGAAGTGAATTTAAAGTTCTCATCATGGAAAACGGCATTACTCATTAATTTGACTTCTGCAAAAAGCATATCTGAGTTACAAGCTCTTAGGGTTAACCACACCGATCTCAACTTTCACAGTGATAGGGTATCTTTAAGAACAAATCCTTCCTTTATGCCCAAAGCGATTTTAGAGCTTGCATTGAATCCAACTATTCACCTCCCTATTTTCTTGAAGAACAATAAATAAATACATACAAACATATATAAGGGAGAAAGATTGCTATATACTCTAGATGTCTACAGACAACTGAAATAACACATTGGCAAAACAAAAAGCTTCAGGAATTCCAATCCTTATTTATTTCTTATGAAGACAAGAACAATTGGCAATCAGTATCAAAAGAAACTATTTCCAAATGGCTGACTCATGCAATTCAGCTTTGTTATTCATTTCATGAGAAGACACTTCCAGGGAAAGTTATGGCCCACTCTATCAGGGCTATGGATACTTGTACTGCTTTATGGAAAAAGGTTGGACTCTAAAACCATTTTAGAGGCCACAACTTGGTCTTGTCTTCATACTCTCACCAAAACTGATTCTTTTTCTAGGACCATTCCAGGTTTTGATAGGACTATCCTCCAAGGGGTCCTGGAAACTGATGCTTCTCCCTCCTCCATATCTTTCTAAGCTTTGGCAGTCATATATTATACCTTAGAATACTGCACCAGTGATCTAATGATCAACATTTTCCAGTTGTGTATAGCTACTAAAAGTAGTAGTTAGCAGAAATTAAATGACAACTGTCCCTAAAGTGGAATAAATCAGTGGCTAGTTTATTTCATAGTCTTTCCAGAACTTCATGAGATATCAGAGGATCTTTGTTCATATGAGTTGTGGATTTGACTGCTTTTACCATAAATTCTATGTGATGAGACATTTGCCCAAAATATTACATCATATGTACTTTTTTCCACTCAATGAATAACTGTCTTTTATGGACTCTCTCCAAACCTTGATGATATGGTTAGTTTGCCATAAACTCGCTGTTGCATTTGAATGTCAGTCCTTGTAACTCATTGATTTCACTACAATAGGTCTAGTGTCTTTTGGCTTTCCTGACAGTACAGTATTTCGTTAAGCAACTGCAGTTCTACATCATGTTTAGTTTAATGAAGAAAGACATCAATTCAATTGCCTAGAGCACTGAATAAGACAACATATTGCTCAAAAATAAAAAATGTCACAGCCATACCTCTCAACCACTTAGAGAAAAAAAATCTGGACAAAGCCTAAAATGATGGGGGAGCAAATAGGGACACATTTTAAATATTGCTCTTACAAACTTAGAAAGTTGATAGAATAATAGGTTTTGCATTAGCACGAATTTTCTGAAGGATGTGGAGTCTTAAACTCAAATGTCTGTCATTATTTAATGACTTCAGTCCTCAGATGTTTGCCAGGAAGGTCCAGATTTTAGGAGGAACAGACCAAAAATATGAGGCAAAAATCAGGAGATTCTGTGAAAATCTGTATAGTTTAGAGGTATGGTCACAGCTGATTGATTTGATGTTTTCTGTCTGCAATCCAGCATTGCCACACACTGTACTCTGTTCTTGAGGCTTTGCCTACTGTACTGCATGAATCTGAAAATTGCTGCCTATGCAAACATGCAAATTATATGATTTAGGAGCATGTCAATCATTTTCACTACAACTCTGTGAATGTCTCTGTGACTGTAGAAATCATTAACAATGTGACTGTTACCACAGTTGTATCTGACTGTTTTGTAGCTTCCACACACCTTTCACCTACACATTCTGCATTCGCTTTGTCATGTACAGCTAATCACAGTACTTGAAAAATTAAATATTACTGATTGCTTTTATGCAGATATCTTGGTACAATATGACCAGAATGTGATAAAGACGTTTTTGAGACGGTCGGTAAACTTACCAAGCCCCTGAATGCAGTCTCATTCATACTGCTACAGTTAGCTTATGCAGATATCTTGGTACAATATGACCAGAATGTGATAAAGACGTTTTTGAGACGGTCGGTAAACTTACCAAGTCCCTGAATGCACTCTCATTCATACTGCTACACTTAGCTCATTATCTAGTTTAAATGTGTTGGATGTTCCATTTGTGCAAAGGTTTTTACTTGTAGATATTCTGAGTCCAGAAAGTAAATCATGGACACAGTCTGTGCCCATAGCTTTACTACATTCACTTTCTGGTATGTGTGGGTCCGTTAGGATTAAGGGCCCACAGGTACATCAGAGGGTCCATGGTAGGGATGCAGAGAATCAGCATCATTCATGAAGCTGGTGCAGTTCAGGCCTTAATAATTACATTTATTTATAACAAGTCATTCTGAATTAGTGAGCACATAGACGGGCAATGCAATGGGATCATTCAAGTGCTGAACAAGGAAAATATGGTAGTCACCGGGGACATAATTATCATATGGCTGAGTTGACCCGGACTAGATCATTTGGGCAAAGGACAGTGGTTGGTGTTACCAGATATGGGCAAAGAGTTTATATCATTTATAAAAGAAACAACAAAATCTTTGCCAGTTTTGTCAGTAAGTCGTGTACCCTCAATATAATAGCTTCTTTTGAGAGTCTGTTGAAGAAAGAATTGAGATTTGTTGGGTGGAGGGGCTGATTCAATGCCTATTGGTATGTATTCAATTAGAGCTGTTGGAGATTAAGACTTAGTAAGGCAGGGGGTCCACAGTGGAGTTCTAGGGGGACAGGAAGTTGACCATCAAGAGCTTACATACTTTATATTAGATTAAAAAGAAAATAGGGATAACACTAAGCATATGGAATCGGGAAACTATTGTAATTTGGTATGTGATTCCACTCAAGTCAGTTTGATGTATATATGGAGCAACATAGAAAACTATTGATAGGCTTATGAACACATATATACATTTTAGAAAGGGGAAACAGGGACCATGGGGGTAGAGTTTGGTGCTATAGCACCCAGACATTGAAGATCTCAATATGGTCTAGTGACCTTAGAGGTAGCAGACACCTTCTCCACAATGCCATTGGGGGTATTGCCTGGAAGAATACTTGTTATACTAATCATCCTTAAGAAAAGGAATATGACATGTTGAAGATACTGACCTGGATACGGCATGCCTTGGCAATAAAGGTACTAATATGGCGTTACCATTGATGACTGGTATTTGGTTTTGGTCAAATGGGAGAGGGCTCAATCAAGATACCAATTGGGGGTTACTATTTATTACTGGTATTTGGCTTTGGTGCATAAATCAGTGTGATAATAAATCCCATTGGAAAGCATGCGATTCAAGGAAGTCAAGCATTCTGAGAGTGTCAGCAATGCTGACCTCTTTCATTTGCAGCCAATAGCTCAGTCTTCTAAATGTAAATTAACAGGTTAGATACAATTGGCAGAGTTCTAAACTGTTAGAGGATGGCAGGCTACAGTGAATGGACAGATTTTGCTCTTAGAGCTATGAAAGGAGGTACAGAAGATCAAATGGTTGGATTTACAGAAAAGTACTGAGTACAATTAAAGAATAGTTTGAAAGTTAATAAAATGTAGTGTCCCTAAAACAATAAAGGATGTCAAATATCATATATTAAAAAAAAATAAAGGAAAAATAATTCATTGCATTTGTGGTATGAAGTCATCAGTAAAGACTTCCCAACTCACTAAAGGACTGGTCACATTCCAAGATGACGTAGCTATTTCAAAGAAGGAGGAGGGAATGGATAATAATAAAGGGATATTTATGGAGTTTTTGCAGTATATCCTTTCTGTATTTTCATGGAATAACTACTTGAGTTTCCAATAGGACATTATTTTTCCATTGAAAATTAAAACCTCCTCTTAAGGAACATTTTGAAACTCTCATTTCTTTTTACTGTTAGTCAACTTTCTATCACAAAATGTTATACTCATGATGATACATGTGATGCCCGTGCCCTGGCCCAGCAATCAAGGACCCTCAATCCTCACCACTAACACCAGTGAGGGGTGTCTCATATAGGAGGAAAGGATAACAAATATACACAGTAAAGTGCAATTTCCCACACAGAGATCAGAGTCAGTCCAGGGCTGGTTGCACCCTTGCTCACCAGGTCCCAAATAACAGTTCCCACTGGCACAGCTATAGGGTCCAGATCTCAGCCTAGTCCGCAAGCTAAAACTTCCTCTGTCCAACCAGTGCTTCATGTCCCTGCCCAAGTAGCTGACACACACACACACACACACACACACACACACACACACACACACACACACACACACACACACACACACACACACACACTTTGAGAAGTGTTTATACAACCACACAGACACTCCTAGGGAAGGCTGGCACAGGTTCTCCAGCTGTGCCCTGTTTTCCCAGACTATACAGTAGTACCAGCTGCCACCACCAACTAATATTTATCAGCTACTCAAAGGCCTTTAAAGGGTGTCCAATTATTACTGTGCAATATTATTATCCAATTGGTAGTATAGCCCAGGGGTAAAGCTATTGAAGTGGCTTTGTACAATTTTACCAAAGGCATGCAAGTACTCAAAAGAGCTTAAATTATCTCTACAAAAACAGCCACAGTTGAAAGGGTTTAAAAATATTTAATAACTAATAGTCAAAACACAAGACAATACTTTTTACTACACAGCGCTAGTCAAGAGTTCAGAGATCACAGAGAAGTATTTAAACTAATTCAGTAGTACAGTTCTGACTTCACAGAAAACACTTAGTCTAATCTTTCTAGTTTCTAGCTATTTGTAAGAGAAATCACAAGTCTAAGATAAACTTACATATAGAGCAAGACAGTGCTGGTGAGTTGGATGGTCAAGACAAAAATGCTTAATGCTCTCTGATTCTCTCAGTTTTTAAAATTACATTCCTGGTTCACATTACATCATCCTTCACACTTCCCTGGGTTCCCAGGCTAACAGAAACTACATTTACATTCTTCACCTCTGGACAGAAACCAGAGCAATAAAGGACATTTATGCATGCAAATTCTGGCCATTAACTCTGGCCTTAAAACAATAGGCAGGATGCCTCACTCTAGACTTACTGACTCCGAGTTTTAACATCAAAGGGTCACAACATTCTTTACTTGATCAGTAGAGTGTACTGTTGCTACATTTTTTCCAGTTCCACATGTAGCACTATTTTTACTATTTAAGACAACAAGCCTGTGGTTTAGATTATATTTACAGATGACAGAATTATCTCCAAAATTCTATCTGGCTAGGCTGGCAGCCTTCACTTATCTTCACCCAATCTTCACATATCTCCCCCCTGGAGAACTCAAGCTAGTTTTTCAAGTGACTCTTGAGAAAAGCTGCTTGAGGGAGTTAGGTCTATCTGAGTATACCTTACCCAATTCCCTGTTTTGAGAGCCCATCTGCATTGGCATTGCTAACCCCACTGCTGTACTGCATGGACATATCATATGCTTGCAACCCCAGGCACCATCTTAGCAACTTGGCATTTTGCTGGCATGCTCAGTTTAACCATGTTAGGGGGTTGTGATATGTCATAACAGTGAATTTCCTTCCATACAGATAAGGCTGAAGTTTCTGCAGTGCCCACACTATGGCTAGACATTCCTTTTCTACAGCTGCATAGCATTCCTTCCTGGGTTGGAGCCTATGACTGAGATAAACCACTGGGTGTTCTTCCCCCTCTGAAGAAATCTGGCTAAGTACAGCCCCCACCCCATGGTTTAAAGCATCCATATGCACAACAAATTATTTGCTGTAATCTGGTCTGACTAACATAGGGGGTCCTCCCAAAGCTTCTTTAAGGTTCTGGAATTCCTGCTCACATGCTGGGGTCCACACTACCTTATCCGGCCTGTTCTTCCATGTCAGGTCTGTGAGGGGAGCAGCTATGGCACTATAACTGGGGACAAACTTGCTGCAGTACCCTGCTGTCCCTAAAATGCCCTCACCTGATTTTTAGTAACAGGCGCAGGCCATGCCTGAATGGCTTCCACTTTGGCAGGTTCTGGCCTTATCTTACCACTCTCCACTCTCTGTCCTAGGTAGGAGACCTCTGCCATACCCATCAGCTTAATGGTCAACCCTGCTCTCTGTAGTCTGCCTAGCACCTCCCTGACATGTTGAAGGTGATCTTGCCAGGAAAGTCTGTAGATGGCAATATGATCTAGGTAAGCAAGGGCAAATCCTCCTGCTCCTGCTAGGATATGATCTACCAGCCTCTAGAAAGTTGCTGGGGCATTCTTCATCCCAAAAGGCATCTTTGTAAACTCATACAAGCCAAAAGGAGTCACAAAGGCTGACTTCTCTCTAGCACTGGGAGTAAAGGGCACCTGCCAGTAACCCTTGGTAAGATTAATGGTTGTAAGATACTTAACCCCACCCAGCTGCTCTAGGACCTCATCTGTCCTAGGCATGGGGTAAGCATCTGACTCTGTGTGACTATTTAATTTCCTGTAGTCCACACAGAACCTGGTGCTGCCATCCTTCTTTGGCACCAGCACCACTGGGTAGGCCCAGGGGCTGTTGGACTCTTGAATCATCCCTAGTTTCAACATCTCCTGTACCTCCTCCCTCAGAGTCTGTTTCAATCTCTCAGGCACTCTATAAGGGGCCTGCCTAATAGGCCTTTGGGGTCTTGTATCCACCTGGTGCTGCCCCAGGTGGGCGCACCCTGGTTTCCCAGTGAGCATGTCCCCAAATTCCTGCAACACTGCTCAGATTTCTTGAACCTGTGTAGGAGATAGCTGCTGGGACATTGCTACCCCTTCCACTGAGGTGTCAACCTGAGCCTCACTGAGGAGATCAGTCCCCAGATCTCTCTCAGACTCCTCCTGTAATCCACTGCAAATGCTCAGCACAAGGGCCTCCCTATCATGGTAAGGTTTCATCATGTTAACATGGTACAATTTGTGTCCCTACCTTCTGCCTAGCAGTTCCATGATGTAATTAACATCACTTACCTTTTTTACCACCTTGTAGGGTCCCTCCCAAGCTGCTTGCAACTTGTTGTGTCTGACAGGAATGAGAACCATTACCTGCTGCCCCACAGCATACTCTCTAGCTCAAGCATTCCTGTCATATCACACCTTTTTCTGTTGTTGGGCTTCTGCCAGGTTTTTCTGGGCCAAGCCCATGAGGTTCCCTCAGCCTTGTCCTGAGGTTTAGGATGTATGCCACAACAGACTCCTTGTGAGACTCGCACTCACCTTCCCACTTATCTCGAATTTAATCTAGAGGTCCCCTCACCCTATTCCCATACAGCATCTCAAAGGGTGAAAAACCTGTGGATTCCTGGGGAACCTCTCTGTAAGCAAACAACAGATGGGGCAAATATTTGTCCCACTCCATCTTAAACTGATCTGCAAATGCCCATAGCATAGACTTGATTGTAGAGTTTAACCTCTCAACAAGACCGTTAGTCTGAGGATGGTACGGGGTGGTCTTCATGTGCTTCACCCCTCAGGACTTCCACAGACAAGCCAGCAGGTCTGACATGAAATTGGCACCTCTGTCAGTCAGTATTTCTTTTGGGAAACGTACCCTGCTGAAAATCTCTAACAAAGCATTTGCCACCTTCTCTGTCTCAATGGAGGACAAAGCCACTGTGTCAGGGTATTGTGTAGCATAATCCACTACCACTAGGATATACTTTTTCCCTGTGGAACTAGGGGTACTCAGAGGACCCACAATATCCATAGCTACCCTCTGAAATGGCTCCTCAATCACAGGCAAAGGCATCAAAGGAGCTCTCATCTTGTCTCCTGCCTTGCTTACCTTTTGGTCCTGCCGTACCCTGTTACATCTCTGGAAATTGCAGGATAATAGAAGTTCTGCATAATACATCTCTTTGTACATGTTATGGCCATATGACCTGCAAAGGGAATACCATGGGCTATGGCTAGAAGTGCCAGATGGTAGGCTCTAAACACTGCCAACTGCTGTACTCTGTCACCTTCTAGCCCTCCCTCAGGGGTCTACTCTCTGTATATTAACCCTTTGTCCAAGTATACAGATTCCCCCTTTCCATGAGAATCAGGTGCTTACCTGCCTCAGGCCTTGCAATGTATGGTCTGAGAGCTGAGCCTGTCTCAACTCTCTCCTTGTAGCCCTTCCCAGCTCCCCTTCATCAGGAAGTCTGGCATCCTCTGACAGTGGTGCCTCACTGTCAGCCTGGGTACTACTACTCACCTCTACCTTTGCAGACATTCTGTCCAAGGGACCATCAGTACCCCCAAGCAGCTGTGGCTCACCTTCAGTTTCACTGCTACAGGTAGCTGCCTCCCTGAAGTAACCACCTCATCAGTCCTAGCTGCAAGTATGCAGTCTGTCTGGGTCTCCCCCAGGCTACCAGACCCACATGCTTGTCTCATAGCCTAACTGCATGTAACTGCACAAGCACATGGTCCTGCACTATCAAAATCATTCCCTATCAGGACATCTGCAGGTATATCCTCAAACAAACCTACTTGCTGGCTTCCTTCTCTGCCCTCCCAGTCAAGGTGAACCCTAGCCAAAGGTATTTGGAATGGAATTCCTCCTAAAGATCTGACTGGAATAGACTGCCCAGGCAAGTAGTGCTCCTCTGTAACCATTGCAGGCTTTACAATGGTTATATTAGAGGCTGTGTCTCTCTTGGCAATGGCCTCTTTGCCATTCACTACAATAGGATATAACCTCTGGGGGTAGTTTGGTACCCATGTTGTCCCAAGACAACCTGCTATTGGCATTTTGTCTTTCCTTATTACTGGCCCCCTCACCTTTTGTTCCCCACCTTACTTCCATGGACACCTGTATGCCACATGGCCCCACTGGTTGCATTTAAAACGTTTAATTAGACATGTACCTGGACTAGTGGCTTCCCCTGCTACTGGCAGATTCTGTTGGGGCAACCTGTGCTACCCATCATCGGTTCCTTTAGACCCATGAACAGTACTGGGGGTCCCTTTCCTGTGCAGGGTTGCCCTACTTGCTAGGTATAGGTCTCCCTTCTTCCCCAACTCATCTGAAGTGGCACATTGTCTATCAGCTAACCAGATGCTCATGTCCTCAGGCAAAGTGCTAAGGGCTTGTTCCCTCACCAAAAGGTCTGCCAGCCTTTCAAAAGTGCTTACCTGACATCCACTCACCCACCTATGGAAATAAGTGCTCAGTTCAGAAACATATTCAGACACACTTTCATCTGTCTTGAGTCTACGTTCATGAAACTTTTTCCTATACGTTTCAGGTATTAGCTTAAACAATTCTAACAAGTGATTTTTAATAGCAGCATAATCAAAACATGCAATGTCAGACATTTTTGACAAAACAGCTACAGCTTTACCATGGAGTAAGGTGGTCAGGAATTGCACCCAGAGCCTTTGGTCAACACCATACTGTTTGCATACCCTCTCAAACATATGAATGAAACTATCAAAATTATTCCCCTCTTTAAACTGCGGAAGAAATTTACTGACCTTTTGTGCTTCTGGGCTCCAGTTACTCCCTTCCCCATTACCTCCATGACTCTGGTGAAGAGTCAGCATCTCCTTCTCATGCTGCCTCTGTCTCTGCCTCTCCTTTTCCTCAGCTTCCAGGCGTAGCAGTTTCTCATTCTCCTCAGCCTGAAAACATCACAGCTTCTCCTTGTCCTCACTCTCTAGATGCCTTACTCTCTCAGCTGCTTCTAGTTCCAAATGCCTGGGCTCCAACTCAAGTCTCTTTAGCTCCAGATGGATTTTTAAGTCCTTTGCAAAAAGGTTGAGCTGTTCATTCTCCGAGGGTATTATATCTCCATTGCCAGTCTGATTGTCCTCCTGGTTGCTGTTTTCTGATGCAGCTGTAACCAAGGCTGTAATCAGGTCTGCCTTAGTCAGGTTTCCATACACCAGTCCCCTAGCCTGGCACATCTCCACCAGCTGGCTCCTTGTCAGCTTTCCATACAACTCTGCTGACATGCTGCCTGCTCACCCTGACTAACTAAGCTAACAAAAGAAATAAAACAATTGTGATCTGAACTGAGTATTCACTGCGTGGCTGATTTAGAGTACAAAACACCTTCAGAGCTCACTGTACACCAGCTACAAGAATTCACTCTACCCACACCACTACAAGCCAATTAGTATTTGCCAACCCATTAATATGTGGTGTGGAAGTCTTTATGGCTAGGATTGTATAGGCCCTAGGGCTGATAGCCTAGTACCAACCTATGAACCTATGAACTGCCAAACAATTAATATGTGACACCTGTGCCTTGGCCCAGCAATCAAGGAGCCTCAATCCTCATCACTAACACCAGTGAGGGGGCATCTCATATAGGAAGAAAGGATAACAAATACACACAGTAAAGTGCAATTTCCCTTAAGAGCACACAGAGATCACAGTTAGTCTGGCAGTGCTTCATGTCCCTGCTCAAGTAGCTGACACACACACACACACACACACACACACACACACACACACACACACACACACACACACACACACACACACACACACACACACACACACACACACTCACTTTTTGAAGAGCTTATGCAACCACACAAACACTCCTGGTGAAGACTGGCACAGGTTCTCCAGCTGTGCCCCTTTTTCCCAGACTATATGGTAGTACCAGCTGCCACCACCCACAAATATTTATCAGCTACTCAAAGGCCTTTAAAAGGGTGTCCAATTATTACTGTTTCAATATTATCCAACTGGTAGTATAGCCCAGGGGTAAAACTATTGAAGTGGCTTTGTACAATTTTACCAAAGGCATGCAAGTACTCTAAAGAGCTTAAATTATCTCTACAGAAACAGCCACAGTTGAAAGGTTTAAAAATATTTAATAACAAATAGTCAAAACACAAGACAATACTTTTTACTACACAGCGCTAGTCAAGAGTTCAGAGATCACCGAGAAATACTTAAAATAATTCAGTAGTACAGTTCTGACATCACAGAAAAACACTTAGTCTAATCTAATGTAGTTTCTGTTAGCCTGGGAACCCAGGGAAGTGTGAAGAATGATGTAATGTGTAATCTTCACAATATATACTAGCACTGTCCTGAGAATGCCCCTTAGTCACAGCTTTCACATACTCTCTGGTTCTTTCTGTACCGTTATTGGAAATATTTGGTAACGCAATTTTAGAGACTTCATCAGCATTGCCATGTCTCATGTAATCTCTGCAGTATGTTTGACAATTCATAGGCTAGCAATGCTATAGGTCATTTCTGGTGGTTCCAAGGTTATGCTGCTGAAAATCTCTGGAGACTGATGAACTGAGCAGCACTTAAACAAGAACCTAGGAAATGTTCATAGGTTCATAAGTTCATAGGTAGGTACTAGGCTATTGGCCCTAGGGCCTATATAAGCCTAGCCA
This sequence comes from Protopterus annectens, assembly GCF_019279795.1. NCBI lineage: Eukaryota > Metazoa > Chordata > Ceratodontiformes > Protopteridae > Protopterus > Protopterus annectens. Next base: position 248,848,137 of record NC_056727.1, on the reverse strand, counting down.
AATGGTACCCTGGCTTTCGCCACCCAAGAAAATTATTTTCCTGTGCTTCTGTTGAGCAGAGCTACAGAAGTGATCCCCTGGGTGAATTTCCTATCTCCCATCCAATCATCAAGATTTTTCTTGAAGAGTGCTAATGAGGGGCTTTGCTTGAGATAGATAGGTAGTTTGTTCCATAGTATGGGAAGTCTCTGGGAAAGAAATCTATTCCTCCAGCATGTTCTGTTTATTGTGGTGACAAGGTTTAGGCCCCCTAAAGTGTGTAGCATGGAGAGATTGGGATTTCTTTAAGTGGAGCATGTCCAACAGCTCTCGGTTTGACATAGCTTTGTATGTTAGGCAGAGAGCGCCTCTGAGTAGGCGATATGCGATGGAGTAAAGCTGGAAATTTTTGAGACAGTCTGCTTAGGGCATCTGTTTGAGGCCAGTAATCCTCTTTGCGAGGTATTTCTGCAGCCTTTCCAGTTTTTGTAGATGTCTTGTGAGGTACATACCAAAAGGGGCATTGTACTCTATAATGGGTCTAATGAGTGATGAGTAGAGGGGAACAATGACCTCTTTTTTCCTAGATGAGAAACCTTTTGTCATAAGGTGTGCCACATAGAAGGATTTCCTGACTACTGTGGCAATGTGATTATCAAAGGACAGACTACTGTCCACCTGTGTCCTAAGGTCTCATCATACTTTTGGTGTTAAGTAGACTACCGCCTATGTGGTAGTTCATGGGTACAGAGTTTTACCAAAAGGGAAAACAATGCACTTTTTGGCATTGAGCTTGAGGCCATGGCTTTGACACCAGGGATCTGTCTCAGTGAGGACCTTTTATAGGATGTCCACATCGTTAAGGGTTTTGATTATGGCTTCTACTTTGCAGTCATCTGCAAACTTCATTAGCCAAAGACATTCTGTGTTAGCCTGTACTTCAAAGAAGTAGATACCAAACAGGAGAGGACACGGGTTGGGAGGGTGGCCTAATGGTTAAGGTGTTTGTCTTACAAACACAAGGTGCAGTGTTTGAGTCTCACAAGGAATAATTGGCTAGGCTTACAATGGCTCGCAAGGGCAGTTAGCTTAGTACTAACCTATGAACCTATGAACTCCACTTGTCACTGGTCTGAAGTTGGATTTGGAGTCTGCTACTTTCACAGTGTGGGTTCTGTTAGTGAACCAGTTGGCAACCCATCTTGTGACATAGGGATTTATACCTAGTTTAGTGAGTTCATCTATAATTCTAGATTAAGGGATGGTGTCGAAAGCCTTGACGAAATCTAGATAGGTTGTGTAAACCACCTTACCGTCATCTACAGCTTTGGTGACTGCTTCAAATAAGTCTATCAGGTAATGGGAAATGTGAGAACAGTTTCAGCAAAGAAGTCCTGTTCTCATTTGGAAACAAACAATAAAATATATAATAATTGTGTGTATGTGTGTGTGTGAGGGGGGGATGAAGCAAGAATCATTAGACATATCATTTTTTTCTTAGTGTGGAGTATTGTAATAACAGTTATGCACATCGTTAATTAAAATAAATACAAGTGAAAAGCAACAGGAGTTTGAAATGGGGTATAGGTTCATAGGTTCATAGGTAGGTACTAGGCTATCTGCCCGAGGGCATATATAAGCCTATCCAGTGTGTGTCAGCTTTCACCACCCCATTGATTAATTAACTGAGCCTCTGTGAAGAAGAGCCAATGAAGTGATCCGAGGGGTGTATTTTCTGCTACCCATCCACTTGTCAAGATTTCTCTTGAAGAGTGTTAGTGAGGGGCTCTGCCTAATGTAGTTAGGAATAAATATATTGCTGCAATTAATACATTATTTTGTATATATCACACTAACAATATGTATGAGGTAGAAAGGAGAAAAGACTTGCTGGGTGAAGGAATGATAGTTGAAGGAAACTTGGTTATTTTCATTTACAAATAGGAAAGCTGTAATTAGGATGGAAAATGATTGAAAAGAGGGAAGAAATGTACATGACATGGTATACTAAGAAGATATAAGAAGGTTATGGTAGGAGGTTTAATCCCCTATAACACTGCAATGTGCTAGCTTGACCACAGGGGAAAAATTAAGGGACCTACTGATAAAGAATTGGTGGAAAGTAAGTCACCATGTTTTACTTTATGTCAAAATACTAGTATGTATTGGGTGTTGTGAATTATGTGAGATTGCTTATCATACTATTCAGTCATGCAGGTAGCAGCAGTTACTGCTGATGAAACTGAAATGAGTTATTAAAAAGGGGAAGGGGACTGTGTGGTATAGTTAGATAGATTAATGCAAAAGTGGCTAATAAAGGGAGTCAGTAATGAGAAAGGATGACTAATGGGGGGTACTTATGGATGAAGGGGTGAAAGGGGGCTTTACCTTATGACTTGATTAGCATGAACACCAGTCTTGGTCTATATATGGTAAAATAAGAACACATGACAATATGGGCTAGATCCATTTGAAAACAACATGTTTTAACAGCAGTTATAGTGGAAGGAGAATAGTTAAATGCAAACATACATGAATAAGAACTATAAAGGGTAATGGACTGGAATATATAATGAGACGGTGGGGAAAATGAATGGATACGGTTATGCATAAATGTGCTTTTTTTGGAGACTGTAGGGTTAATAGCTGAATATAGTTATTGTCTGTGGTTGCAGATGGTTACTATTTATAATGGGTATATGCAAACTGCTTACAGTGGAATATGGAAATGTTGCTATGAGGTACATTATGTGGAGTGTTAAGGGCTGGAATGTAAGAAGAAAGGAGAGAAGGTAATAAGGGAGTAGAGACAAAAACTATGTGCTGGGAAATAAAGAACGAGAGAGAGACAGACAGACATAGAGAATTAAGTATGAGGCCTAGGAAATTAATTGAAAGTGGCCACACACTGGATAGGTGCGCTACATGAAGCCAGTCAGCTTTCAGAATGAAATGAGCAAAGTGTACAACAAAATATGTCGGAACTTAATTTATAGGAACATTTCTGGGATATTAAAAATCCACAACATCTGTCCCAGGAGCATTACATGTAAACAAAGAATATGAAAAAGTCTAAGACAGCGTAGGGATAATGCCCTGAAGGCTGAAGAGGTACAGTGAGATTTGTAACTGGCCATGGTTAATCCCAAACGGAAAAACCCAGGGGTCAAACACACGTGTCAGCTGTGAATAAACCTTAGTTATAATTCATACTTTTCTGAGACATTTTTTCCTTTTAGACAAACAATTTATATTTTCCATTTATCTTTGTTTTTAAAACTGGCTTTTAATTGTTGAGCACAAGTGGTTTTATGCTGCTTAATTTTATAAATGAACTAGATGATGTTTGGTTTAAATTCATTATGTTCTGTTGTGATATTCACAGTCCAAAGAAGCAACTGTGTAAGAAATTATGTTTTTCTTAGAAATTACATGAAATAATTGTGAAATTAAGTTTTACAACAACAGTAAGACAAGTAGGTTTTCCAAATGAATTTAACTTTGTACATTTTTAAAGTTATGTGCAGGCCCTTAATTTTGCTAAGCATATGTTTTGATCATAATATTTTCTTACACTTTTTTGAAATGATGATCCTGTGCCTGTACACTGTATGTATCATACTTGAATCTGGCAGTCTTCCTAAAGGGATGTTACATGGAAATATCTGCAATTAAAGCTCTAATTTTTCAATTCTGATTAACTGAAGAGATTGCTCTATTTATCCTTCTCTTGTAAAAAGTATTAGAAAATGGATGACCTGTAGATCACATCCTGATCGGAGAACCAACATTCTCCAGCAGCGTGTTAATTTACAGCTAATGCCCACTGAAGAACAAGTCCTCCGCTTCACGACAGCAAATCAAGCTGCCATGGAACTCAGATTGAAGGTAACCTAATGGCTGCCATTATTTTACACTCACTTAAGCTTAAGCGGTGATTTTGCTGTTTACTGAGTGTAAATAAAAAGAAAACAAATTTAAAATAAAAAAGTATGTCTGTATGTGTTTATGTCTGTGTGTGAGTATAATCATGTATGACAGTGAGAGAGAGATTGGTTGAGATAATATTTTGCATTCACTAAGCAGTGCTTTTGCTGTTTAGCAAGTGTAAAAATATATGAAACATTAAAAAGTTTGTCTGTGTATTTATGTTTCTGTCTGCGTGTGTGAGTGAATGCATGTTTGCATGTATGAAAGCAGTAGTGTGTGAGTGTGTGTGTGTGTGTGTGTGTGTGTGTGTGTGTGTGTGTGTGTGTGTGTGTGTGTTTGTGATGTAGAAAGGGAGAGTCTGAAGAGTGAAAGCAATTGAGCCGTGGCAACAGCAGCAGGTTTGCATACGTCTCGACCTATTAGTTCACAACATCTACATAAAACTTAAAATGAAGGGTGAACAAAACCGCAAAATAGGAACAGATTTTCAATAGTGCTGTTGTAAAATCGCAATAATAAGATTTGTGTTAGCATGCGTTTTCTGAAGCACAAGTGTAAGTGAGTGAGTTCGATCTCTGGCAGCAGCAGTAAAGAGATTTGCATACCTCTCCACCTTTTAGCTGAAGAAATTTAGATAAAGCCTAAAATAAGGAGGATCACAGGCTCAAAAACAGGAACAGATTTTAATTATTGCTGTTATAAAATTACAAAGTTGTTTAAATGACAGGATTTGTGTTAGCATGCATTTTCTGAAGGAAATAAAGTCTGAAACTCAAATGTATGTCATTATTTATTGACTTCAATCCCCAATGACTCACAACAAACCAGACATTTTAGGAGTAAGGAACCAAAAAAAAAAAAATAAATAAAGTAAATAACTGGCTATTTAAAAAATGTTATATTTTGGATGTAAATGCTTCCTCCAACACCATTTACATATACTACAGTAAGTTTTAAATATTAGGTCGGAATAATTATTTTACATCAAAAGTATATAAAAAGTAATATAGCAATAAAAAAACTAAGTAAGTAAAACATAACAATTTTACAGACAGCCCATTCTCTATGTGCAATTATGCACTCCAGGGTGTGTGTTATTGTGGAAATAATGCCCTTCCATAGGTGTGCATGATACTCAAAGGGGCCAACTTTTGAGGAATAATAGATAGCTCAGAGGTGCTCTGAGTCTTGACACCAGAGGTCAGGAACCTCATTGCCTCTAGAAGGTCTGTTATTCCCCAGTACTACTCACCCTGGAGGGTATTATTACTCAAAGAAGGTGGTCTGCCTATATCACCATTGTTTAATTTACTCATGTCTTATTAGATTTTTCATTGCCTATTTAATGGCCTATTAGGCATGTACCTGTCTAAGCAACTAACCAAACATGAATGACTTAAGAGATTCTTCAATAAAAAAAAAATCAGAGGACTATGCAACTTAAGTTACTCCAAAAGATTAAAAACAAATCTTGGTATACTTTGTTTTGTAGAGGCTCTTGGATTGAGATCTGTACTTAATATCCCATGATGCAAAAGTCCCTGCACTTTTTGATATCCTTCACCTTCACAGAACGTGTGGTACAACAGCCACCTACTTTAAGGACCTTACTCCTACAGTAACAATGCATGCTAGCATGAATTGTACTTAAATGAACATGCATCTGCATTTGTAACAGATTGCTATCAAACTTCAGATAGAGTAATTCCTCAGCTACCTTCAAAACCAGATTTGGCAAATAGATGGAAGACCATTTATTTTCCACCTGGATATGTGAGAACAGTCTGCTTACTAGGGAAAACTAATAAACTCATAACACGTTTGGGTGCCCTGCCTAAGCTTCTTGATGCTCATTTAGGGTGAAACCTTAGTATAATCTACGTTACTATGAAACATTTTTTATTGATACACAGGGAGACACTTTTACAGATATCAATAACCACAGACTGATCAGCCACAAAAGCATATTGTGAGGTGATGGAGAGAATCATCATAGCATCGTCAAAGATTCACTCAGAAAGAAACAGAAAATGTCCTTCAGCATGGCTTAGCAGATAGATCTCATTTTTTGACAGTGTGACTGTTATCTTGGAGGAATTGTATCTGTCCATGCAGCTTAGATAGATCTGGCTAAGGCAATCAACACTTTTCCCCATTGCCAGGATATACTTGCGGAAGGAGGCTGCCAATAGATATGCAATGGGGTGGACTGACAAGATCAAAGTTTTCATTTTCTCTGTTCATAGGTTCATAGGTCAACACATAAGTTATTTTAAAGGGTATATGTAAGCTAGGACAAGATTTACTGGTTGCCTCTGTCCATTAGAGACATGGGTGCTAAATCTGGGGTAAATTTCAGATTTCCCATCCACTGGTCCAGGTTCTTCATGAAAAGTGTTAGCTAAGAGCTCTGCTTTACCTAGATCTAAAGTCTGTTCCAGAGAAAGAGAACTCACTGAGACACATACCTGTCCCTCCAACATGTCCAATATATGTTGCAAGCAAAGTTTAATTCCTTAGATTGAGTATTTCTGATGACATTCATTTTGCAGGTATGCAAAAGTCCCATCAGAGTAGGATCTAAGAATGCCTTGTATGCCAGGCATAATTCACATTTCAACAGTCTGTAGAAAATATTTATAGGGCTTTGAGGAGATCTGCATAGGACATCCTGTTTATGCCCTGTATTCTTTTTGTGAGGAACCTCTGTGGATGTGGGTCTATATTATAACAGCGAACGCTTAAAATAGCAAACGCTGTATAATCGACTCTAAAATCAATCTCAAAATGGCAAAATGCCGAACACATGGAATAGTGATTTTTTTCCAGGGAAAAAAATTGCTGCTCTGTAAAAAAAACAAAACAAAACAAAACAAGACAAAAAAAAAAAACAAAATAAAGTGAGGGGCTTTGCCCCACCCCCATTCCCTCCACACACACCCTACTTAAATATACCAACTCCGAGATTGCAACACAGTGGTGGAAATGGCAAATTCCCAAAAATAGCCCAGTCATTTTTTTCCCCTGAGAAAATAATCACTATTCCTTGCATTCGGGATTTCGCCAGTTTGATTAGAAAGAGTCGATTAAACATCGTTCGCTATTTTAAGTGTTCGCTGATTTAATATGGACCCTGTGAAGAGTGTGCTGTATGATTGTTCAATGATGGGCCTGATGAGGGCTGAATCCAATGGAACAATAACTTCCTTAGACATGGATGCCATGCCCTTGCTTATAAGTTGAGTAACATAGAATAATTTCCTTACTACCTCATTCACATGTTGGTTGAAAGCCAGGATAATATCTACATACATATTCAAATCCCTGACTACTGGATCTACTGTTAGGGGTGTGTTATTGATGAGGTAATTTCCTAGGTTGTCTGATATCCCAAAGTGTACTATTAGACATTTCTTGGTATTGAGTTTTAAGCTATGGCTTTTGCACCAGTCATTTGTTTGTATTAAGCCTTCCTGTAACACGCTAATGTCTTGGGGATGATTCTTTCACTGTTCCTAGTTTTCAATCATCTGCAAACTTTGTCAGCCAGAGGCATTGATACTGGCCTTGACTTCTGAGAAGTAGATGCCAAAAATAAGTGGACCCATTGCAGATCTCTGAGGGACACCACTAGTGACTGTATGTGGAGGTGGTCTTCTCCATACTAACTTCCTGTGTCCTATTTGAGAGCCAGCTGGCTATCCAGCATGTAACATAGGAGTTTGTGCCAATATCCATGATTTTGTTTACAATGTGTGTGTGGAGCATTGCACCAAATGTCTTAGGCAGTCCAAGGTAGGCAGTATGCTCCATTTTGCCCTCATCCATCTTAAAGAAGTCCAACAAGTTGAATAAGCATGATCTGACCTTCAAGAATTCGCACTGAGTTGGATCCAGTGTTTGAAGGTTTTCTATGTCCTTATTAATCATTTCCATGATAATTCTTCTCCATGGTTTTACATATGAGACTAGTCAGACTTATGAGTCTGTAGTTCCTGGGGTCTTTTGATGGCCTGTTCTCATGAAGTGAGATGACTAGTGCAGTTCTCCATTCATGTGGCACAAAGCCTGTCTGCAGGCTATGGTTAAACAATGACTCCGGTGGTCCCAAGAGATCATGTTTTATGCTGTTTAGGAAGCATCCTAAAATACTGTCGGGACCCACTGATACAGTGGTTTTGGCCTTAGAGAGTTCATTTAGGATCTGGTCTGTAATGATAGTTGGAGGGGGGAATTGTTTGATGGTATTTCCTTTGGAGGGCATGGGGGGGGTAACATTTGAGATGAGTTTGTTAGCCAGCAGATTTGCTATATCTTCCAGGTCTTGCAGGTGGTTCCATTTACAAACAGTTGTGCATTGCTTTGCACTGCCTTTGAGGTTTTGGACTTAGCTAAAGAAAGCCCCACGGTTTCCTTTGCCTGGGAGGCTAACTTTACCTAAATTTGTCTTCAGTAGACTTAATTTGCCTTCTTGCTTGTTTGTTTAGATTGATGGCAGTGTTTTTATTATCCTGCATGTAGAACTTCCTAGTCTTGGCTCTGACTTGTTTTCTTTTGTTGTACAAACCATTTATGTTTGGATTCCACCAGGGTGGTTTGTTTTTTGAGTCAGTTCTTTTTTCCTGCAGTAGACTTCTATTGATTCAGCAAACTCTTCCAAGAGTATTACTCCAAGATACTAATGTGGATTTCCCTAGAAAGAAAAATATAAATTCCTCAAACTCAGGTTCATTTGCCATAAGAAATGTCTTTGCCTTCAATTAAAAGCCATATTCAGATAATAGACATCTTTACTTGAAATATGAATTATGCCCAAAGGTATTGCAAAATTGTAAGTACTGCAGAATAAGATTAGGAAAACAGTTTTCTCCTCAAAATTAACATGCTTTGGAACTTTCATAACTCTTTTAAAAAATCTGAATGTATCTTTTTACTTGTTCACCACAGTGCAGATATTACATCTGCACTTCACTTTAATATTAAAGTAATTTAAAATACTATATATTCAACAGTAATTAGATTTTAACATCTGATCCACTGAATTCATGTGGAAATTAAATACCAGTCCCTAAATATACTATATTTGATACTATCCAAAGCTACATTTAATTTAGTGGATTATATGCCCAAGCTCTCCACCAGTAAATCTGTTAAGTTAATAGCTTCACCAAACCTTTCCACTTCTTTTAATCATATTTAAATAATTTTGCTATTATTTTTTTAGTATTGCAAACTGGAAACTGAATATCGCAAAATATGTCTTGTGAAATATATTCCATGGCAAAAGCATGCACAATCATATATACTGTGGTGCATTACAACTTCTGTCAGTCAGTGAAACTTAAAAGTCTGTCATTTCAGTCTCTGTGTAGTGAATGGGCATATCCTTGCACAACATACTAAAGTAAAGTGTTAAGCATATGTATAGTTAATCTGTTATTCCTAGGGCAAAAGTTAATGGCATGTGTATCACTATTCAAAGACCTTACTCCAAAAAGACTCACGTAACACAAAAGGATATATGTATTTTAAAAGAATGTGTGTGCTGTACTGTATTTTCAAAAGCTTTCCTTCTTTGGGTTTCCACAAGGTTTACTTAGTACAGCCTGTCTGGTAAACAGTAGTAAAATAAGTAATAGACCACATAATTGACTGCATGAGGTTTTAAAGCTGTAGGGCATTTATACTCCAAATTGTTAAAATGTCTGCTTCACGAATGCATATGGATCAGAGATGCTTATAAATATCTTTGTACTACAGATTACTGAAAACAGATGCAACTTCTATAACATTCATTCACATAAACCCAGAAATAAAGGATCTCGGCAAAGTAAGCTCATATATATATATATATATATATATATATATATATATATATATATATATATATATATATATATATATATATATATATACATCTTTATATACTTGGATCTAGTGGGTACAGTCGATTTATTGTTACATCGACAAGCTTAACATCTACATGGTAATGTTTAATTACAGAAAGTCGACACACTGCATTGCTTGCAATGCATCAAAAAGTGTTTTTGCAGGTGGGCAAATCCCCCACTCCCCCATCCCCACATGCCCTACTAATTATATATACTAACTCCAAGATTTCATGATTCTTGGAAAAGGAGCATATTCAGCTTCCCCAGGGATCATCCTTTCTTGCACAACTGTTGACCTTATGCAGTGTCAACCAATAGGTGTCAGCTATACACAGGTTGATCTCAGCCATACGTAACAGTAACTATATATATATATATATATATATATATATATATATATATAAAATATGTTGATGAATACATCAAAACTAAGCATATGAGATTTGGAAGACAAACTCAAAGGTGAATATTTAATACAACACACAGTGATTGAAACTGTAGACTCATTTAAGGACCCGGGTATATGGGTAGATTCAGCTATAAGTTTTTCTAATTATATCAACCAATTGGCTAATGATAGTTATAGAACTATAGGTTGTATAAAACGATTTATAAAGTCTAGGAAATCAAACATATTGAAGTCTTTGTTTGTTAGTTACATTACACCCAAACTTGAGTATGGAATAACAATATGGAAGCCCTATAGGAAAACAAGCATGAATAAACTGGAAAAAGTACAGTGGAAATATACCCAGGGCATCCATGGATGTGAAAATCTAAGTTATTATGAAAGACTAAAATATCTGAACTTGTACACTGCCTCTTGCAGATATTTAAGAGATCTTATTCAGGTATATAGGGAATTTAGGGACAACTACCTCTGGAAATGTTTGGGGTTACCAAAAAGTACTAGAAAATCATCAGATAACCTATGTAGAAGATTCTATAGGAATGAGAAATGTACTAATTGGTTCTCTGACAGAGTAGCTGATGCATGGAATATACTGCCAAATTACATTAAAGCAAGTACTAGTTTAGATATTTTTAAGAACAGCCTGGACATTTATTATGGGAACAAGTGTTTTGGTATATTGGCAAGCTAGAAGGGCATTAATGCCAGAGCTTGAAACATTTGTATGTATGTCTGTATATGTATATATATATATATATATATATATATATATATATATATATATATATATATATATATATATATATATATATATATATATATATATATATATATATATATATGTATTTACAGATATATACTTTATTACTTTAGCATGTGTGCAAAAAAGCATGTAACAAAGGAATAAACCTAATGCAGTTAAAGTTTATTGCATACTTGCTTTATTTTCTGATTTGCATGACTGATACGCCAACTTAATTTAAATTAGGCTGCACAACAGAATTTTATAAACACTTGATTTAGAGCCGAAAGCATCTCTGTTAATTAGAAAACAAACATTGCAAGCTGCATTTCACTTATACACAACCTACATTTCCTTGTCAGTACAATTATACAATTGTGAGTCTAAGTATGATTGTCTTCTCAGAAAACCCCATACTCAGTGTTGTCTACCTTGCTGACAGCAGACAGTTTTTGTTAATAGAATGGGACATATAAACTATTGCACAGACATTAGCCAATTGCAGTTTTGCTGCTGAAGTGATTTTTACTCTTCTTTTGCTTAGAAAGTAAATATATAAACTGCTGTCTACGGTATTAATACACAACTACGTTTTCAGAGTCATACTGATCTAATTAGCTAATGGAATTTCAGAGGAGGATAAATTTACAGCAACATTATCTGTAATTGATGGACCAGTTTGTTCTTTGGGAATGAGCATTGATGGGTTGGCCATAAAAAATTTGATTGAAAGAAACTGGAAAATTATTCAGGGGAATATTGACATATTTAGAGTGTTGGGTGAGAAACCGACTTTTGTTTTTAGAAACACCTATAACATTAAAAAGGCATTGGAGGCTAACAATACACTAGCAGTTAGCAATAGTATCAATACCAGGGGTGTTTTTCCCTGTTATGACTGTAACATGTGTAGATTCTTGTCCTTAGGGCCATTAATAGTTATTGAAACTATTGATAGGACCCTTCAGGTACCTGAATACGTCAATTGTTGCACCAAGGGGGTGATTTACATTGGTTTATGCAGTTCATGTCCAGCCTTTTATGTCGGAATGACGACCAGATGTTTAAAAACACGCATTCGTGAACATCTATATAGTATTAAGACCCATGATGAAACAAATGCATTATTTAAACATTCCGTTGTATGTAGTAATTTAAAAAAAATTTATTTACTGTTGTTGAAGTGTGTAAATCTGATTTAAGGGGGGGAGATTTTAGAAATTTTGTTGAACAAAGGGAGGCCTTGTGGCAGATCAGATTAAAATCTGATAGGTACCCAGGTTTGAATGGGACAATTAATATTAAATGTTTTTTAAGGAATGGTAAGTTAAGTATTAATAAAAACACCATTGCTTCTTTGTTCAAATAATATGTACTAGCACTTTAAAATTGTTTTAATACAAAGCATATACATATTTTTATTGGCTAATTAGTTAATTGATGTGTTATTTAAAGATGTGTGTTTTTTATGGTTTGTATTCTGATGAAGTCTTCTGACGAAAGCGGTAATTAAATTGGTACTACGCTATTTCTTTTGTGGTCAAGCCTCATTGTATTTCGTTTCCTTGCTTTGGATTTTTTTGGTCTGTAATTTAAAATACTATATACTCAACAGTAATTAGATTTTAACATCTGATCCACTGAATTCATGTGGAAATTAAATACCAGTCCCTAAATATACTATATTTGATGCTATCCAATGCTACATTTAACTTAGTGGATTATATGCCCAAGCTCTCCACCAGTAAATCTGTTAAGTTAATAGCATCACCAAACCTTTCCACTTCTTTTAATCATATTTAAATAATTTTGCTATTATTTTTTTAGTATTGCAAACTGGAAACTGAATATCACAAAATATGTCTTGTGAAATATATTCCATGGCAAAAGCATGCACGATCATATATTCTGTGGTGCATTACAACTTCTGTCAGTCAGTGAAACTTAAAAGTCTGTCATTTCAGTCTCTGTGTAATGAATGGGCATATCCTTGCACAACATACTAAAGTAAAGTGTTAAGCATATGTATAGTTAATCTGTTATTCCTAGGGCAAAAGTTAATGGCATGTGTATCACTATTCAAAGACCTTACTCCAAAAAGACTGACGTAACACAAAAGGATATATGTATTTTAAAAGAATGTGTGTGCTGTACTGTATTTTCAAAAGCTTTCCTTCTTTGGGTTTCCACAAGGTTTACTTAGTACAGCCTGTCTGGTAAACAGTAGTAAAATAAGTAATAGACCACATAATTGACTGCATGAGGTTGTAAAGCTGTAGGGCATTTATACTCCAAACTGTTAAAATGTCTGCTTCACGAATGTATATGGATCAGAGATGCTTATTAATATCTTTGTACTACAAATTACTCAAAACAGATGCAACTTCTATAACATTCATTCACATAATCCCAGAAATAAAGGATCTCAGCAAAGTAAGCTTATATATATATATCTATATATCTATATATATATATATATATATATATATATATATATATATATATATATATATACACACACACATCTGTATATACTTGGATATAGTGGGTACAGTCAATTTATTGTTACATCGACAAGCTTAACATCTACATGGTAATCTTTAATTACACAAAGTCGACACACAGTATTGCTTGCAATGCATCAAAAAGTGTTTTTGCAGGTGGGCAAGTCCCCCACTCCCCCATCCCCACATGCCCTGCTAATTATATATACTAACTCCAAGATTTCATGATTCTTGGAAAAGGAGCATATTCAGCTTCCCCAGGGATCATCCTTTCTTGCACAACTGTTGACCTTATGCAGTGTCGACCAACAGGTGTCAGCTATACACAGGTTGATCTCAGCCATGTGTAACAGTAACTATATATATATATATATATATATATATATATATATATATATATATATATATATATATGTTGATGAATACATCAAAACTAAGCATATGAGATTTGGAAGACAAACTCAAAGGTGAATATTTAATATAACACACAGTGATTGAAACTGTGGATTCATTTAAGGACCCGGGTATATGGATAGATTCAGCTATAAGTTTATCTAATTATATCAACCAATTGGCTAATGATAGTTATAGAACTATAGGTTGTATAAAATGATTTATAAAGTCTAGGAAATCAAACATATTGAAGTCTTTGTTTGTTAGTTACATTACACCCAAACTTGAGTATGGAATAACAATATGGAAGCCCTATAGGAAAACAAGCATGAATAAACTGGAAAAAGTACAGTGGAAATATACCCAGGGCATCCATGGATGTGAAAATCTAAGTTATTATGAAAGACTAAAATATCTGAACTTGTACACTGCCTCTTGCAGATATTTAAGAGATCTTATTCAGGTATATAGGGCATTTAGGGACAACTACCTCTGGAAATGTTTGCGGTTATCAAAAAGTACTAGAGAATCATCAGATAACCTATGTAGAAGATTCTATAGGAATGAGAAATGTACTAATTGGTTCTCTGACAGAGTAGCTGATGCATGGAACATACTACCAAATTACATTAAAGCAAGTACTAGTTTAGATATTTTTAAGAACAGCCTGGACATTTATTATGGGAACAAGTGTTTTGTTATATTGGCAAGCTAGAAGGGCATTAATGCCAGAGCTTGAAACATTTGTATGTATGTCTGTATATGTATATATATATATATATATATACATATATATATATATGTATATATATATATATATATATATATATATATATATATGTATATATATATATATATATATATATATATATATTTACAGATATATACTTTATTACTTTAGCATGTGTGCAAAAAAGCATGTAACAAAGGAATACACCTAATGCAGTTAAAGTTTATTGCATACTTGCTTTATTTTCTGATTTGCATGACTGATACGCTAACTTAATTTAAATTAGGCTGCACAACAGAATTTTATAAACACTTGATTTAGAGCCGAAAGCATCTCTGTTAATTAGAAAACAAACATTGCAAGCTGCATTTCACTTATACACAACCTACATTTCCTTGTCAGTACAATTATACAATTGTGAGTCTAAGTATGATTGTCTTCTCAGAAAACCCCATACTCAGTGTTGTCTACCTTGCTGACAGCAGACAGTTTTTGTTAATAGAATGGCACATATAAACTATTGCACAGACATTAGCCAATTGCAGTTTTGCTGCTGAAGTGATTTTTACTCTTCTTTTGCTTAGAAAGTAAATATATAAACTGCTGTCTACGGTATTAATACACAACTACGTTTTCAGAGTCATACTGATCTAATTAGCTAATGGAATTTCAGAGGAGGATAAATTTACAGCAACATTATCTGTAATTAATTCTTACTATAAGAACAGAACAGACTGTAATCTTACCTTTAATAGCACAGCACTCTGAAGTCAACTAAAATGCTGATTGACTTTCATTCTCTTATTATAATTACTTGAAAAAAATACTTGCATGCTTTTTTGAAGACACTAGCAATTCCCTTTTAGGTACATGGGCTTGAATCACAGCTCTGGTTACAAGTAAATTATCCCCTGTTATTATCTTTGGCACTGTTTGCTAATGCTCACAATTAGTACCACACACTGCAACACTGATACAAGTTTCAGGATTTTGTTAGGTGTTTCAATAAAGTGAAACATTTAAATGATGATGGAGGCATTCAAAGTCTGCTTTCTACAACTTGTCTTCTTTCCCTCCTCCAGTGAGAACATATTAAATTTCTTAATTATTTACCAGTTGAGCTTTATTTACAGACCTCAAGCCTTTTTCCGTGCTATTTTTGACTGCACCTGACCTTTAATGCCATTATAATGATTCTGCCTCAGGAATTGTCTATGACTTTCTAACAGAGTCTTTGATGCACTATTGTCTCATTTATTATTAGATCTTTTGCCATTTACACTGATGGCCACACTGGCAATCTTCTGAATGTTTACCACATTAATTTCATTATACTGTTGTACACTCTGCTTTTGTAGCAAATTATATCCATTTTGTTCAACTTACCTCAGATTTGTAAGGATACAAGCCTATATTATTACTGTTTAAGTCAGAAACACACTTGCTGGCTTACAACCCCCCAACCCCCACCCCTTTTTTTACAGGGTTAGGAGCGTTATAATTTTCTATCTCCTCTTGCATACTTATCATTTTATAGATCACAGCTTCAGTGTCGAATGGTTAACATTTTTACTTCGCACAGTGTAGTATAACATATGAAAACACTAGTCAGGGCTGGGTCTGTATTACGTTGTCAAAAGGCATTTTCATCTAACGCCTTTTCATCGAAACATAAACATCGACCTACCAAAACTCCGAACTGCTACTTCAATGCATTTTTTTCCCAGGGGAAAAAATCGCTTGGCCAGCCAAAAACAAAACTAACTGTCAGACCCTATGAAGTCGGGGGCTACACCCCCCAACTAAATATATCAACTCCGAGATTGCACTACAGTGGAGGAAAGGGCAAATTCCTGATGACAGCCAAGCAATTTTTTCCCCTGGGAAAAAAATCACTGAAGTGGCCATTCGGAGTTTTGGTAGTTCGATATTTACGTCGATGAGAAGACATTCGATGAAAATGCCTTTCAACAACATAATATAGACCCGTCACAGCCAGTTTCAGAACTCTCCACTGTTACATATACAGATTATTATCTTATTCTAAAATGTTATGTATTTCTTTACCACTTCCATCCACAACATGTACTTCAGCCAGTCCTCCTTCTGCTTTGTCACCCCAGATATCTTTTCAAGATTTAGAGCTTATTAATTAATATCCACTTACAGGTAAGTATACAGATCCTCAATGTACTACTTTTAGATAACACACAATGTCCTATGTTAATGTACTGCTGTCATTACCCAGTTATGTCTTACAGTTTCACTTTGTAGAATACCCACCATCATTAGCTCAAACTACCTTTGTTATGGTGCTAAACCTTCCTCCAGAGCTGCATTTCTTAAGAAAGGAATTTACTAAAACCTTCAGTAGAGATATGAAGCTTATATGTAATTTATTGTTTAGGTCATATGTGATTTTCTCTTGTGGAGAGAAACATCTACTGCTCTTCAATTAACTGCCAGTGTCCCTGTGCTATAAAGGACAGCATGGAATTTCAGCCAGAAAACTCTTAACTTGTTTTTGTACAGTACGTATGTCCATTCTGTTCTTGTTACCTTATTTGATCTTGTTTTCCTCAAATACTTCTATGAAAATGTAATCTTTAACTCTTTTTAGCAGCAATGGCCTTTATCAACATGAAAAGGAGACGGGGAGACACAGGTTCAACAATGACATTAAAGACAACAATAAATTTAAGCTTTTATATGATTTGAAATCAAAATGTCCCTAATTAGGTTTCCTCTTCATGATGACTAATTTCAGAAAAGTAGGAAAATCTTCAAGGTACACCACCACGAACTTGCACTTTGTCAACAGCGATAAAACATTCTTTATTTGAAGAAAAACAATTAAAGTGTTAAAAGCACATAAAATTCCCAGCTGAGATAAGTGCTTTCAGCTTCTTAAGCCTTCTTCAGATCACAAAGAAGGCTTAAGAAGCCAAAAGCGCTTATCTCAGCTGGGAATTTTGTGTGTTTTTAACACTTTTATTGTTTTTCTTGGAATAAAGAATGTTTTTATCACTGTTGACAAAGTGCAAGCTCCTGGTGGTGCACCTTGAAGATTTTCCTACTTTGTTGTACCACTTTGGAACACCTTTGGCAGTTGGGGTTGAGTGAGTTTATTGAATTTCAGAAAAGTAGATAGTTTAATAAACTGTATTTTTATGCAAATTATGTGTACAGGCTCAGATTTAGACTGAAAAATCTATATGACTGCAATAATGCATTGTGCACTTTCCATGGTACGTGTCTAAATTATCAACATAGAGTGAAATCAAGGTCCTAAATTTTAGTTAGGGATTCTCTGTACCCATGTGATAAAAGGAGTGAGTTTGAGATTATAACATTTACATATATTATTGTCCTGTGCCTTCCAAAATGATATCAGTTATAGCTCCTGGGTGATGTACTACATTGGTCCACAGTTAGCTACACACAAACTATAGGAGGAGCAAAAAGGACAACAAGGCAGAAGAGAGGAAAACTAACAATCCACTGTCTCTGAAGGTATGTGTCATACCTACTGTGGAGTTTGTAGCTGTGGATAATTCTGAATATCATTCAAGCCATTACTGGGGGTTAACAATACCCTGCCTCAGATACAGTTCTGGTTATTGACTATACCAGTGATGACAGCAAACAAATTGATTTTTTCAGACATTTAAATGTTTGGTACTGTACTTCAATGGAATGGGATGTGTAGTTGATGCCCTGTACCTGGTCAAATGCCTTGAAGATGCAATAAGAACATCTCTTCTTTTTTATTGTATAAAAAAAGAAACTTTAAACCTATATTGTCAAGTGTTGTTTTTAACCAATGAGGAAAAGGTAATGTATTTCACTTTATAGGCAGAAACATATATTAAAGCACTGAATCTAACATCTGTAACTTAAAAACTTCTGATGAAGGACTCCTGTAAGTCCAAAAGCTTGAGTAATTATATATATATATATATATATATATATATATATATATATATATAAACGGGTCCATTTCTAAATCTCAAAAGCTCATAATCTCGAAATTCAAAATGCTGAGTCCAAAATCCCTAAAGTTCTCTAAAGTTCAAAATATTTCATAATATTGAAAAAACAGAGTACACCAACTCTTACAATATTCCAGCAAAATTACATAACAAAACATATTACTCTTCTCCAACTATATGGAGGGGGGAAAGCCACTGCTCATCCCCCATGTGGGAGGCTGTGGCCAACATACCCCCTACTACTTAAATATATCAACTCTGAGATTGCACTCCACAGAAGAAAATGGCAAACATACCATTACATGCTTCATGACTGCCTGTTGCAACCTTAGTCATGTTCCCTTTTAATTTGCTATACAACATAACTCATCTTAGTGTAGTAAAGTGCAATCTCGGAGTTGATATATTTAAGCAGCAGGGAGTGTGGGGGATGCAGGGGGGCTTGCCACAATGCTAATAGTTTGAGTAAACTAATATGCTTTGTCTTTTATTTGTTTCTCTATGTACTTCTGGTGGAGTATAATAAGTGTTGGTATCCTGCAATTTTTTTTCGATATTATAAAATTCAGTATTTTGAGTTTTTAGTATTCTGAACTTTAGAGATTTTGGACTCAGTAGTTTGAATTTCACGATCATGAGCTTTCACGATTTAGAATTGGTCCTATATATATATATATATATATATATATATATATATATATATATATATATATATATATATATATATGTGTGTGTGTTATTCCATTAAAAGGTATTGAATCACCTCTGTGCTCCATGCCTTTGTGGTTTAGAGGAAGTTTAAGCAATTTACTAGATTTTATACACTATGTTTCCTGTAGAATACAATGTATAGTAGAAGTAATATGATAAGCTCAGCTATAAAACCTTCCTTTCAACATATACAAAGAACAGATGAATAAGTAAACTTAACATAACAGTAAATGTTTGAATGATTACTGCTGCAGTAGTTATTTATATGGGTTACATCCTGTCAAAGATATACTTTATTTTGTTCAAATGTGTCTTATTTTGTCAATGTATTTGCTATTAGAAGGTAATGTCATGTCTGTAAGTCATGTTGTCTTTGATGAAGATATTAAAATGGTCAGTGATTGTAATATTTTACTTACCAATTGATTTTCAGGGTATACTTGCCAAATAATTGCAATTTTATACATTTGAGGTAAATAACTTTAGAGATGTAAAGGAAGTAAAGAAACTTTATAAATTTGTTGGAGAAACTGATTTCAAGACTTAGAAAGGATAAAGCGGGAAACTGCATTGCAGTTGTGTGGCACTGGATGGCAACTGTTTTGTTAAAATTAAACCTAGATAAATTGATAGTGAAGTGTACTGACTGCATTCAATACAAGGTGCAAACTGCAGGTACACTTTTCTTTGTTATGCTAATACCTTAGTGATGAAAATGATATTCCAGATAAGTAAATAAGTAAGGTGGTGTTTTATACAACTGCAATTTACAGAAACAGCTGTAGAGTGCTAAATAAAAATACTAAGTAGGAAATTAAACTCCAGAGGTACTTGGTGTGTTATTTATTGACCGAATGAATGACTGGTTGATTTTTTATTTACTGCCATTTGAGGAAAGATAAGTGAAATTCTACTGTACTTAACTACAATTTACAAAGTACTATGACCATTTTGTGGAAAGAAAGCCTGCTAAATTTTAAACTGTTTAGGCCTGTATGTTTACTTAGAAAACCTTCTACTTTTATAGCTTTTAGAATTCTTCCAGCCCAGCCTATTTAATTTTACGGTTGTTCATCCTGCCTGTTACTTCAATTGCACACTTTGAATCCCCAGTTGCTCCACACCAGGATCCCCCCCCAACATGACCTTATTGCTGGGTCTTTTACCTCAACTACAGTTGACTTTTGCAGTATACATTTGCATTTTCTGGGGCTCAACAGGTCCAAAGTTATGCGGCACCAGGAGCCATCATGTACACAGAGTTAATCAGAATTTCTAGCTTGGGAAGTGACATGAGCCATGACATTCTCATGTCCTGCCACTCCACAAAGGCCAACTGCAAGACACTTTCTCTCCACTAGAAATTAAAATGGCAGCAGTTTCCTCTGAACTGTC
>NC_056727.1:248672458-248822458 GCF_019279795.1 Protopterus annectens | reverse complement strand
GCCTTACCCCTCATTGAGCTATGTTCTCTCAGGAATGTCCCCATTCTCCACCAGGGTTTGTAGCTGGAAATGTCCACATAGGCAACCACCCTCCCAAGGGATGGCCACACCTATCTCTCCCCTGCCCCTCCTTAGTCATCAGAGCCCCTAACTGAACTCTAGACAACTGGGCTGTAGTCATGCCTTTATCCTTCTGCACCACCAGAGTGGCTAACTTGGAAACAATACACTTATTCCTAAGAAAGTGGAATCTAGCAATGGTGTGAATCAAATACTGGAGATGAAGATCAGTACATGCCATGACAACTTTTGAATTTTTCAAGGTGCTGAGATTTTTGATCAGTTTGTACATTATTTTAGATAGCATATTCTAAGGAAGCACACTTTATTTTTTTAATAATAACCCATTTTTAGAGGTATTACTGCTGAGGCATTTTTCCCCTTTAAGCTGACCTGTTTATGCCTTTTTGTGAGAAATTTTGAGCTGGAGTATGCATACAAATATGTATGCAGTGCTGGCTATTTTTGTGTTTTGGCATGTTTGAGGTGCTGATTATTTTGTGTCTTGGAATGTTTGTGATGCTGTCTGTTTTAGGAGTGTTTTTATGCAGCTGTGCACCTAGTTCATTTGTGCAACCATCATGGATCATGTTTATTTATTGTCCCTATATGTATATCTATATCTATATCTCTATCTATATCTATCAATATAGATCAAAGTCAGGTGGAGTTTTTGGAAGTCCACACAAATAGGTATTTTGTTATTGTTGTTAATCTTGCTGTTGTTTCGGAGAGACTGTTATGTTTTGAGGATTCCAGAGCATACTTTTCTTACCTTCAGCCAATGTAAGGATCAACATAAACGCTCTATACTTTGGTCATGGCAGTATTTGCCTCTAAGAAATTTTGGACAGTCTCCATATTTGACAATGCTCACTGCTATAGACTCTGTCTAGGCAGAATTTCCTCCATAGTAAACTTCTCTCCACCATTTTTTACAGCAACATGCATGAATAGCTCCTATTTTCATTGTGATATTAAGGTTAGATTAGCAACTTCAGTGGGTAGCCCTTAAGTTATAGAGAACAGAGTATGGCTCCTCTAGGCTGAAGAGATACTAACAAATTCATAACCTAGTATTCTATACCCACTTTAAAATAATTTACTAATGGCATGACTCTCTCATTACATTTGTAAAATGATGTGTGTATATGGGAAAAAACTTACATTGTGGAAGTTTTGATACAGACTGTACACTATTTTATGGACATAGTGTACAGTCCTATAAATAGAACTGTGGTTTATCCCAAGTGCAATCCAGGAATCAGTATTATTAATAAATAAAAATCAGAATACTGTTCTGAATTGTGCAAAACTGAATGTTCTACTGTGAATTGCAATGCACTTTCATGTATATAAACTTCTAATTTCATTAGCAAAAATAGTATGAGACTTAATGCATACCAGATCTTTCATCTACTACAATACATACAATTCTGTCTATTTCAGCTTACACTGAAGCTAAGATATGATTTTTTTTTAATAAATATTATAACGGATTAACAGATGGACTGCAGCTAGACCAGACTTACAGACTTCAAACAGGATGCAACAAAAACACATAACTGGAGAACATCTATAATTTATTAACAATGGGTGATCCCACTGCACTGCATACTGTGAGAAGTTATTCCTTGCAGGAATGGTGGAGTTAAATTTGACACCAGATGGGTTATTGCTGCATGACAACCACATGTGCATATTTCTGTGACAAAAACTATGAAAAATATTGTGAATAGAGTTTACTTGGATGGAGCTGCCACATTATTTACTTATTTATTTATTGCATTTGTTTACTGGGATAGTTCGACTAAGCAGAAAGCTACTCCTTTTCAGAGTAGGCCTGGGGAGAAAACCACCAGAAAAATTGCAACATTACATAAAGAACATAGTAAACAGTGCACATTATCAATAGTATAGCATACAAGTAATCAAGAAATATACAACATTTAAAGAGAATGTCTTTAATTTATAGAGCATCATATAAAGAGCTATGAAACATATTTAGAAATAAACTTGATAGAAAGAGAGAAATGGAGGATTAGTATTAAGAGGTGAGATAATGTTTTAGGATAGGTAGAAGGAAGAAGAGGGAGAGGTAGAGAACAAGGAGGAGAATCTGGACCAATAACTGAGGATAAAGTGCTTGGAAAGAATATGAAAAAATAAGGGACAGGACTTTTATCATTTGGGCTTTGTGCAAGTACACATCCTGGTAACTGTTAGCTTTTGTAACAGTTAATATTTTGTCAGAGGAACTTAGCTATCTGCTTGGGTTCTAATGTTGGAGAATATTTTTCAAACTAGAGCATTTGCCTGGATAATAGATTAGTTTGTGTGAAGTGACTAGTTAGCAAAGTGTAAGGTAATGCATTTGAAGTTTTTTTAAAGCCAGAAAGTGGTGAGTTCTATAATGATAATTGGTGACACCCTATTACAGCACCATTCCAAGAGCAAGAGTTGAGTGGATTATAGGTTAATCAAGACTGCAATAGCAGTTTGGGTTTAAGGACCCAAAACCCAAACCCTTTAGTTTAGGGATGACAAGAGAGGGAGCAATACATTTTTTCCTGACATTATCTGTGAGGTATTGTTTGGCTTTACAAAGTGCAGGTAGATTTTGGAAGGTGTTTTTAATGCTTGTTTTATGTGATGATCAACTTTAAGCTTTCATCACTAGTGACTCCTAGTTTGCCTTACTAGTTCTATGATGGCGTTGTTAGAGGGAGTGATTTGGAAGCTATTCTTTTAGTCATTTGAATACAAGAGTGGAGGAAGATGCACACAGGTGGATTATGTCCTATGTAGGAGGGCCAGTCTGAAGGAGACTGGAGACTGTAAAGTGGTGACAGGGGAAAGTGTAGTTAAGCAGCATAGAATGGTGGTCTGTAGGATGATGTTGGTGATCAAGAAGAGGAGGAGAAGTGTGAAAGCAGTGCCAAGGATTAAATAGTGGAAGTTAAAAAAGGGTGATTGTGAGGTGGAGTTCAGGGAAGAGTTAAGACAGGCACTGGGAGGCAGTGAAGAGTTACCGAATAGCTGGGTAACTACAGCAGAGCTTGTAAGGGAGACTGTTAGAAAGGTGCTTGGTGTGACATCTGGACAGAGGAAGGAGGACAAGGAGACCTGGTGGTGGAATGAGGAAGTACAGGAGAGTATACAGAGGAAGAGGCTGGCAAAGAAGTAGTGGGATTGTCAAAGAGATGAAGAAAGTAGGCATGAGTATAAGGAGATGAGGTGCATGGTAAAGAGAGAGGTGGCGAAGGCTAAGGATAAGGCATATGGAGAGTTGTATGAGAGATTGGACACTAAAGAGGGAGAAAAGGACCTGTACCGATTGGCTAGACAGAGGGACAGAGCTGGGAAAGATGTGCAGCAGGTAAGTGTGATAAAGGATAGTGAGGGAAACGCACTCACAAGTGAGGAGAGTGTGTTGAGAGTACTTTGAAGGGCTGATGAATGAAGAGAATGAGAGAGAGAGAGAGAGAGAGAGAAGTGGGGATAGTGAATTGGGAAGTGAAACAGATTAGCAAGGAGGAAGTAAGGACAGCTATGAAGAGGATGAAGAATGGAAAGGCTGTTGGCCCACATGACATACCAGTGGAAGCATGGATGTGCTTAGAAGAAATGGCAGTGGATTTTTTAACCAGATTGTTTAATGAAATTTTGGAAAGTCAGAGGATGCCTGAGGAGTGGAGAAAAAGTGTTTTGGTGCCTATCTTTAGCAATAGGGGTGATGTGCAGAGCTGCAGTAACTACAGAGGGATACAATTGATCAGTCACAGCTTGAAGTTATGGGAAAGAGTAGTGGAAGCTAGGTTAAGAAGGAAGGTGATGATTAGTGATCAGCAGTATTGTTTCATGCCAGAAAAGAGCACTACAGATGCAATGTTTTCTCCGAGAGTGTTGATGGGGAAATACAGAGAAGGACAGAAGGAGTTGCATTGTGTCTTTGTGGACTTCGAGAAAGCATACGACAGGGTGCCTAGAGAGGAGTTGTGGTATTGTATGAGGAAGTCGGGAGTGGCAGAAAAGTATGTAAGAGTGGTACAGGATATGTACGAGGGTAGTGTGACATTGGTGAGGACTGCAGTGGGAGTGACAGATAAGTTTAAGGTGGAGGTGGGATTACATCAAGGATCAGCTCTGAGCCCTTTCTTATTTGCAGTGGTGATGGACAGTTTGACAGATGAGATCAGACAGGAGGCCCCGTGGACTATGATGTTTGCAGATGACATTGTGATATGTAGTGAGAGTAGGGATCAGGTTGAGGAGACCTGGAGAGGTGGAGATATGCTTTAGAGAGGAGAGGAATGAAGGTCAGCAGGACTAAGACAGAATATATGTGTGTGAATGAGAGGGAGGATAGAGGAATGGTGAGGATGCAGGGAGTAGAGTTGGTAAAGGTGGATGAGTTTAAGCACTTGGAATCAACAGTTCAGAGTAATGGTGAGCGTGGAAGAGAGGTGAAGAAGAGAGTACAGGCAGGGTGGAATGGGTGGATAAGTGTGTCAGGAGTGATTTGTGACAGACGGGTACCAGTAAGAGTGAAAGGGAAGGTCTACAAGAGGATAGTGAGACCAGCTATCTTATATGGGCTGGAGACGGTGGCATTGACAAAAAGGCAGGAGTCAGAGCTGGATGTGGCAGAGTTAAAGATGTTAAGATTTGTATTGGGTTTGACTAGGATGGACAGGATTAGAAATCAGTATATTAGAGGGTCAGCTCAGGTTGGACAGTTTGGAGACAAAGCAAGAGAGACGATATTGCGTTGGTTTGGACATGTGCTGAGGAGAGATGCTGGGTATATTGAGAAAAGGATGTTAAGGATGGAGCTGCCAGGTAAGAGGAAAAAAGGAAGGCCTAAGATAAGGTTTATGGATGTGGTGAGAGAGGACATGCAGGCGGTTGGTGTGAAAGAGCATGATGCAGAGGACAGGAAGAAATGGAAACAGATGATCTGCTGTGGCGACCCCTAACGGGAACAGCCAAAAGAAAAAGAAGAAGAAGAAGAAGAAGAAGACCATGTTGAAATCTTTGGAGAAATCTCAGAAGAAATGCTGAGACTAAGTTCCCAGAGTTTCAATATTGGTTAACAGATGTTATAATAATAAGGACAGATGTATATATACTATGAAGAAGACAGAAACCATGCCATGTAAGGGAAAGGAGGCAGTTGAAGAAGCTGAGACTGGATACGGTTCTAGAAAGCTGAGAAGCTGAGAATGAATAGAGTTCTCCAGAGGTTTTGAGAGTGGAGACAGTATGACTATAGGCCTTAATTTTGAGAACTTGTTTCAGTTACCACATTTATGGAAATGAAGAATGTAGCACCTTTTTCATAAAGTTGAAACACAGCTTTCAGTGATGCAGAAGTTTATTTGGATAGAGAAATGAAAGGCTAGCATATCAGCAACAATTTTTAAGGGCTCATATGGTATGTTATCAAGATGGTAGGTTTTAAGTTTAGTAATAGCTTTGTGATTGTAGAAATTGAGACTGGATTGAGTGCAAGTGTTTTGGGGGCTAACAGGGGAGGAGAGGAACCTGTGTCTGCCTTTGCTGAGGGCCTAATAAGAGAAGTTATGTTTTGGATGACTTGGGTATTGAATTCATTCACTATACTGCCAATTTGGTGAGATGACTTGGTGTAGAATGTGTTGATGTACCGGGTTTGAACAGCTGATTGATTGTATTCCAAAAAGCTTTGAGTTTGTTATAATTTGATGCCTATATATTAATACAGTACTGTTTTTAAATGTGTTTTCTTTGATATTTGTGGAGTTTCTGAAACATTTATTTTATTTATTTATTTTATTTATTTCACATTTGTTGACTGGGATAGTCCGACTGGATACATGTCCATTTTTAGTGTAGGCCCAGGGATTAAAGCTCCAAGATAATAATTCACATTGAACATTTAGTAAATGCTAGTTTCAAGCAGATTACAGTCAAAAGCAACACCAGCATTTAACACATATAGTACTAACGTATTATAAAACACTACAAAACATAACATTATTTTCAACGTTAAACATACATAACATTACATTCAGGTTTAAGACACACTGAGCAGCAGCTATACAACCGACCCTTCCTGAAATGGAGTGGTAAAAAAAAGTTAGAAGTAGTTGAAGGTAAGGCACCTAAGAAATAAAGAGGTCACTAGTCAGGGTTAGTGCAAGGACATAACCAATGAGTTTTGAAGTATTTCTTGAGTTTGTTTTTGAATAACATTAGTGAGAGTTCTAGGGTCAAGTCAGCTGGGAATCTGTTCCATATTTTTCCAACAGAGTTGGCAAACAGAGAGTCCCCAGCTGAGTAGCTGGATTTGTATGTTTGAACTAGGAGTCTACTGGATGATCGCAGTGGCCAGGTGCTGGTGTAGGGGCTGATAATATTTTTTAGTGCAAGTGTATTTTCTGGTTGGTAAAGATCTTTATGTGCCACTATTAGCTGGTTGAACTGCAGTAGGCTTGGCAGTTCAAGCCATCCTAGTCGATTTAGGTTGTGACAGTGGTGTGTCTGGTAGGCTGTGCTAGTAGCAAATCTGGCAATGTGGTTATAGCAGGATGATAGTTTATTAAGATCCGTTTTGTTTAAGTTGGAGAATAGAGGTGAGGTGTAGAGAAGAGTTGATAGCAGATGGGAACAGGTGTTTGCAGTTCTAGCAAGTGGGGTAAGGAAAGGTTTGATTCTGTAAAGAGATCCAAGTTTTTTTATTAATGGTTTTGATAGTTTGATTGATATGCACATCAAACTTCAGGTTGTTATCAACTATGACACCCAGTAGTTTAGCTTGGGCTTCTGGGGAGATTATAGTGCCATTGTTAGCAGTTATGTTGAAGGATGGCAGGGGGGTCCTGCATGTGGGGAAGAAGAGAAGCAACTTAGTTTTGTTGGGGTTTAGGATTAGATGTTGATTGGAGAGCTATTTTTCCACTGTATTGAAGGCATTTTGGGTTAATGTGAATGAAGTAGCTGGTGAGGTGTCAGAGCAAATCAAGTTGGAGTCATCCGCATATTGAATGGAGATAGCATCTGGGATGACTGAATGAAGGTCGTTGATAAAGATGGAGAAAAGAAGAGGTCCTAGTATCGAGCCCTGGGGGCCTCCTAATGTGATGGGTAGGTGAGATGATAGCTTGTCCTGCCATAGGATTGCCTGTTGCCTGCCCTGCAGGTAGGATTGAAACCCTTGGAGTGCATGGTTGTTTAAGGAGAAGGCCTTCAAGGTATTTATCAGCATTTTGTGGTCAACCATGTCAAAAGCCTTGAATAGATCTAGAAAGAGTGCTGAGGATAGTTTGTTATTATTGCGGTTGTGGTTAATGACGTTAGGGAAAGAGAGGAGAGCAGAAGTAGTGCTGTGGTGTGGCTTAAAGCCATGCTGAAAGTTGGACAACAGCTTGTTCTGTGTGAGGTAGTGCATGAGCTGTATGTGTACACACTTCTCCATAATTTTAGCTAGAGGTGACAGAATGGCTATGGGTCTAAAGTCTGACAGTTCAGTGGAACTGCCTCCTTTATGGAGAGGTATGATATGGGAGATTTTCCATATAGTGGGTACAGTAGCTTCAGATATAGCTCTGTTGATCAAGATTATGATGGGGTATGCTATGGTGTCAGCAGCCTTTTGCAGATAGTCTGCTGGGAGGAGGTCAGCAGCCAGGTTGGTGGGCCTTAGTTTCTTAAGTAGGGCATGAATAAGTTGAGTAGGAACAGGTTGGAAGGTAAAGTATGTTTATGTACTGGGTGTGGCTACATTAGAATTAGTGCCATTGTGAGATAGTTGGCTGGCTAGAGACTGGATAGTCTCTGTGAAGAAGCTGTTGAAGTTATTAACAATGTCTACTGGGGATTTTTGTTGGGAAGCTGAGGGGGTGGAGTGGCAGTTTGGCCTGGGTGGAGTAGTTTGTTTATTCCTGCCCAGAACTTTTGAGGTTTGTTTTGGTGTTTTTGCAGTAGATGGTAGTAGTGATTCTTTTTTTTCTAAGGTTATGTAATTTTTGGTGTCATTCCTTAGCTGTCTGAATTTTAGTTGATCAAGTGGGGCTTTTGTTTTTCGGTAGGTGGCCCATGCTTTGTTTCTGTGTGAAATTTTGGTTTTGGTGTCTTTAGAAAGCCATGGTGCAATATTAACTTTGGTTCTAATAGAGCATCTGGGAGCATGGGAGTTAAAAAATAGCAAGGAATTTGGTGTTAAAGTATGTTACTGCTTCATCTATGGGGAGACTTTTTAGTACTGACCAGTTGCATGCCTTAAGTACATTTTGAAACTTGGTGAAAATAAAATTCTTATTGTTTCTTAATGTTCTATAGGTGGGTTGGTAGGAGCAGCCTACTTTGAGCTTGATTACATAGGTGAGACAGTGGTCACTTAGGTCATCAGGCAAAGTGTCTAATTTATAAGATTGAAGATGGGTATTGATGAGTATCCAGTCTAAGATACTTTCCTTATTATTGAGTTTTCCTGCCCTGGTGGGGGAGGTTAAGATTTGAGTAAATCCATAGAGGTTTATGTGGGTTGCGGGGGTTTCACAAGAGCAAGTGTTCCAGTCAATGTTGAAATCCCCAAGAACAATTGTTTCTTGGGGGTAGTTATTGGATAAAAAATATAAGAAGTCTTCTAAGGTTTCTGTGTTCCTCCCTGGGGGAATGTAGACACAGACAATGTGTACATTTTTGATTTTGTTAATTTGCAGTTTTGAGATAAGAATTTCAGCATTATTGAACTGGGGTGGTTGTTGTGTGTCTATGCTGACAGATAGGGTAGACTTGCAAAGTATGACTACCCCACCACCCTTTCTGGTGGTACAGTCTATTCGAAATATAATACACCCTGGTGGCAGAATCTCATGGTCCTTGGTGGTAGGCTTTAGCCACGCTTCTGTTAGGCATAATATATCTGGTGAATGAACAGCTAAGAGGGCATACAGGTGCTGAGTTTTGTTATTTACACTCCTAATGTTTAGATGGCAGGCCAGCAGTGAGTTAGGAGGTCTATTTGTTGGAGCTATGGTGGTAGGGGATATAGTAGGGAGATTAGGGTCAACAGGTGGGGATGGACCAGGGTTTGGGTGGATGTCACCATCCTTTGTGAGGTTGTAGTGCATCATGAGTATAAGTTTTAAGATTTTGAATAAAGTTTTGTAATAGTGTTGAGTTTTATGACTAATGTAACTAGGTCTAGTAAGATGGTAGTATTTAGTGGTTAAGGAGGTAAGCATGAGGGGAGTGAGTAAGGGTGCATTATTATCTGTTGTAGATGGGATGGATGTTTGAAATTTAGGGTAGTGGAAACCTGGGTGATCCTGATATTCATAGGCAATTAGGAGATTTGGGATGAGTAAAAGAGGTAGAAGTAGAGTTAATAAGACTATTTTGGGTGATAGCATAACTACTGAATGGGACTTGAAACTTAGGCAAAAGGAATAGTAGAGTTGGAGGACTGGTGGTATCAGGTTGAGGGTGGTGCTGTTGAGTGACAAGTTGTTACTGATTGGTTTAAAAAAGTGGGGTGTGGTCTAGTACCAATAAATATAGCAGCACCAGGGGCAGGAGGAATTTGGGGGCAGGGTGGGGTGTGAAGCAAGCCCGAGCGAAGCAAGGGCAAGTGGAGCAGGGATGAACCAATGCCTGTACTAAGTTGTAGCAGTTTAACCTGTATGAGGAAAGAGGGGGTGGGGGAAAGAGAAGGCAGTAGGAGTTGTTAGAGGTATACCTTGAATTGACTCAAGACACCACATCAGAGGTAGATTGAATGTAAGGGCCTAAAATCTGCACTCAGCACTGTAATGTTTCTTGCAGTCAGCAGTTTAGGTTTACTTATGTTTAGCAGGAAAGACAGACCAACAGTATACAATTTTGAGGATTTTTACAAGGGTTACTTGTTCAAACGTCAGACAAGTAAGTAAAACTTTCAACAGGAATCTATGTCTGAGTATTAGAAAGCCAGAAAGGTACAAATTATACCTGTAAAAATTAGGGTCAGAGAGACAAATGTAAGAGTCAGTGTACTTTAGTTACAGGGAACGTAGTCAAACACTCAAGTAGAAAAGAGCCCTATGGCTGACCAAAATGGTGAGTTGCTTAATTACACAGCACTGTAAAAAAAGCTTAACAAAGGCTTTTCACACATGTAACCTACTCTGATTAATTGCTGGGAAAAACTATTTTTGTTTCGTTATCCAATTGCAATCCTGTAGACACCGTTATTCAGGAGCTGCAGTATGTTAGTGTAGGTAAATGTGAATTTCAACTAGGAAAAGAGAAAAGCAGAGATTCTAGGATAAGCATTAAGGCAGCAACAGGCAGTTATTTTATAATAGTACATTCAAAAAGGTTTCTTTTGGGGGTAAAGTAGCACACCAGAATGGATTAGGATTTATAGCTAAGAAACCTTATTTATAGTATTAATGGGCAGCTATGGTTTTAATTTGATTCCATTTTTACAATTCTTGATCATGAGGAATTTAACACTTTAGAGTGCTGGATTTGATTTAATTATTTTGGTTCTTATTTGCTGTAGTTAATTTAGTATGTCAAAGAAAATTGAGTTGAACAGAACTACACCTTCATCCAGAGGAAGGGCTTGAAGAGACTGCCAGTAGACTGATTTTTGTGCTGTGATGAGCTGGTCCTCATTAAAGGAAGAGATATTATGAGAAAAGTTGTGCCAGTGCTGTTTTTAGTTAGTTTTATGATGCCTTCTTGCAAGAATGGGTAGGTGATGACTTAAGGTATCTGGTAAGGCATCTGTTGAGAGGATTTTGTTTGGGGAGTTAGAGAGAATCCAATATAAGGCAGAGGCTCTACCAAAGTTTTTTGTACCTTGTGGGAGTTGAAACTGTCTGAGTGAAAAACGATTTTTATTAATGACTATAGAAGGACAGTACTGTCAGTACTTTACCAATGAGTATTCAGGTCTCCTGAAATAATTGTCTCAAGTGAGATGTTACTTAACACCCAAGAGGGGGAAAGGGACACTCTTCAGCAGTAATTATGTTATTTCTTGAGGGGAAGTAAGCCCCTATAATGCAAAGGTTTTATTGAACAATAATTTGCATAGGTGGCATCATGTTTTGGTTTTAAAGAGTAAGGGCAGGCTTACATGAGACCCAGAGATGTTTAAAGTATTCTTGTAGATAATGACCACCCTACCTTTTGTGGGTTCTGTCTAGTCTTAAGGTGAATTATCCCTGCAGTAAGATTTCTTCATCTTTTATTTTCTGTCTAAGCTCCATTTCTGAGGCTACTAGTATATTTGGGGAGGGGGAGGCTGCTTAGGCACGCACATCAGGAAGTTTGTTTCTTATACTTCTAAGGTTAGCTGTATATAGGTAGAGACCGTATATCTTTGAGAAGTAATTACTTTGTTGATGTGACAGATTTATTATTTTGTTGAGTGGTTGCAGGACCTAGGTTAGAATGGATGTCACCACATGTTTTCAAGTGAAATTACAGCAGGGTCTATATATTAGGGTATTTAAATTTCAACTTTGGTTTTGCGGGAGGCTTGTTGACCATGCTGTTGTGGGTGTAATACTTTACTTTATAAAGGTGAGCAGTAACAGAGGGGAAGGGATTAGGGGCTATTATTAGTTTGAGATGTGTAGTGTTTGAGAGTGAATGAGGTGCATATGGACAGTTGTGTATAGAAGATGTGTCTGTTTATGTGAAGGAGCATGAGGATTACAAAGTTCATAGAATCTTAACAAATAAAGGCTTAAAATATTATGCTACACAAATAGCAAAAAATAAAACAAAACAATAAATATATGAAATGGGATGTTTACTGTATAGTATATGGTATGATATATGGTGAGTTATGGTATACCAACATTGTGTTATGCATGCTGATTAGTACCTTTAATGTGATATGTCTGGGTGAACACATGGATGATGCTAAAACATTTGGCCATGTACCTTTACTCTCAAGATGTATCCAGGCATGATTCATGAGAAATTTAAGTTTTTGTGGCAATGCATGAAGGATGGAGACAATTTACATAATATTATAATGGAGAGACTTTGTGCCAGGTGTACTTAGTTGAGTGGTGATGATATCACTGTGGTGATGGCAGGATGATGTTTGATTGTGTCACAGAGCTTGTGCACACTATAAGAGGCTACAGGGTATACTTTTATGCCCTTTTACTTAAACGTACAGAATTATACCATTTTATTTGCTTTAAGGGTGATGTTATTGCTTAGATGTGTTCTGCTGAGCAATACACCAACCTTACAGAGATTCTAGGTGCATAGATACTGTGACTGCTGGGGCCCATCTGCTTTGGAAGGCTGTACATTTCTGGCATTGGCACTCATTATACTCTATTATTCATGTATTTTGAATAGAACAACATCATGTGACTGCTTACATCATAATTGGACTATTCCAGTTATACAGTAGTGCACATAACTACTCATAGGAATTTGTCCTTCTTTATGAATTTCATTGGGTTCTTATATCTATGTATGTATGTATGTTTCACAGTGCACCACCTCACTGCAGTTGTATATGGGATTATAAATCCATGCAATAATCAATAAGTTATGGGTGTGTTCCCACAGTCAGACTATTTGTGAAAAGGTGTATGGAATGCACCTAGAATGGCTTAAATATTGAAATTGCCATTCATCAAAATCACTTTTGTGGAGGGCTGTGCGCCCCACACCCCCCCTGCTAATTATATATACCAACTCCAAGATCGCACTACAGTGAGGAAAGAACAAAATTCCCGATCCTCACTGTACTGTAATCTCACAAAAAAACAAATCAATGTATGGTAATTTCGATATTTAAGCCATTCGAGATTCATTCCTTTCGATAATATGATATAGACCAGCATACCTCAGCAACATGGACAGTTAGCAAAATATTCCTCCATATGTCAGCAACAAGATCAGTTAAGAAAACATTTTCCTCTGCAAGCAAGCATGACGTTTTAGTTTCTGGATATCCATATGCCATGTCTGGATTTGGATACATTTGCAATACTTTGGTTTTGACAATTAGCTCTTACCATTGCAGCTATAATACGTCACTGTTGGAAAGAAGTGCCATCAGAAATAGACAAAGTCTTATTCAGCTGTGCTTTGAGACTAAAGAATTTGCAAGGGTTGAAAATGTTAATTGATCATAATAATGAGCTGAGGACTATATTTTTATAGTTGTGAGAATGCCCTCTAACATGGGTCTTGTTATTCTAATTTTTTTCTCAAACTGCATGCTCTTGATTTCTAATCTCTTTTCTTACTCGTATTTTCTTTGATTTTGTCTGGCAATAACTATACATAAAGTATTTGCCACGTTTACAATTACGCTTTCATGATTATGTCTATGAGGCAATCTCAGTCTTTGAAGTTTACTCATGGTTAATCTTGATTATCTATTATTCCCCGAAAATGTTTACACTGGTTTCAAATGGATGGATAAGACGTGCCCGGTAGATAGAATATTTAGGTCTACATCATGCCTCCAAAATTTAACAAACATACCTTGAGCTCCTTTCCAATGTACACATTCTTAGTGAAATATGTCCTTTTTAACAGGCTACACCACCTCTGACTTTGAGAAAGTCCCATACATACAGATGCCACAGAAATGTGTATGAACTTGATGCCATCAGACATATACACTGCGCTTACAATATTTTGAATCAGTGATCATTAACTGTGATCATGCAATTACCCTTTATTTTCAAACATAGTCTTTCCTGTGCAACAAGGATATCTACTTTCTATGTGCAACTTTTGTGTCTGACTATGGAGAGGGTCTAACACTTAACGATTATTTCAAGTATTTCAGTGTCACTTCTGAGAAGCAATGTTTATGATCATTCAATGATCATGTAACTAATCTTGGCTTTTCCACACAGCATATCTCCTCCTCCTCATTCCCTAAAATGATCTTCTTTGTACCACTCTGGTGTTAGATTGTGACATAAGGGAATGAAAGCGTGACCATAATAATGTATTTTAACTCATTGCTGTCAGAAACACTTGGCACTGCTTTTATTTCCTAGCTGCATCAATGATTGTTTGAAACTAATCATGTAAATATCTTTTTCTTTCAAATACAGGCCAACATCTCTAAAAGATATCTGCTTTTGGCAAACATCTGTAATGTGTGATCATGAAGGAAGATAAGGAAATAATGGCCAAAATAATGTTTTTCATCTGCTTGGCATATTGCTTGGGCACCGTTCAAAACTCCGATTTTTGTAATATATTAAAAAATTAAGAAAGTTGAAAAGTTAATAATGGATCACCATTTAGGACAGTTTATACTATTACAGCTGCCCTCAGATATATATATATTATATCTATCTATCTATATATATATATATATGTATGGTATCCTACCAGTATTAATAAAAGTAAAAATACCTGCAGAAGAAAAGCTACCAATAAAGACTGGAACAGATAATCCCACTGACAATTCTAGTCGAATGACAAGACAACATTATGTGATTGCTTAGATTAGTTGCTAAGAGCAATTGATCTCGGGTCCTTACTTCACATAGTAACAGGATTTGTATAGGTGACCCATGTCCCATCACTATGTGAGAGGGAGAGCTGCGACAAATCATTCATTCATTCATTCATTCTTACATTCATTTCAGATCACCTGCTTTATCCTTATTGGAGTGATGGTGCATGTAGTTAACTCATTACAGCTGAGTGACACCTCCAAAGTGCTTCTGCAGTTACAGCCTACTGATGTCTCTAGGTATCAAATATTGTTTGTTCACATTTGCATTAATTCCAAAATCATGCTACATATAAGGTATTAGATAATTTCATCTTAAGACTCACACAATGGCAAACACAACCGTATTAATATTTGACTTCTTCCTAGTCTATATAAAGAGATATTGAATATTATTTGTATACTAAATACTGCTGACAGTATATATGTTGCTTGAATTTTTTGCGATATCTTAAGCAATTTATACATTACATAATCCATATTTTGTGCTTATTGTAGATTATAAAATCAAGTTTAAGACTGAGAACTGAAGTAAAGTAATCACTGTAAAGTTTACCATATGTTGAAAAAATTGTCATTTACAGTTTTCTAATAACCCCTGTGTTTCCAAAGATATGAATATTTGTTTTAGCTGTGAGACAATAACTTCATTTTTTAAAAGGTTTAGGTCCTGCCCACGGGAAGACTACAAACTTGAATGAGCTACATTGTATGGAATGAGTTAATCCTGCACCCCTGAATAAATTAAAGTGGTTAATCAGAAAACAAATGGATGGATGGATTGATGGATGAATGGATGGATAGATATTTTTAAATGTAGCTTAGACAGGTTTGTAGGTTGTACACAACCCAATTGCTATGAGTTAGAAGTTTCTGATACCTCATCAATAACCATTGAAGTGATTATGCAGCCAACACAGATAGCAAACAAGCTAATTGAAAAAATGTCTGCAAATTTCACAATAAGGAAAAACATATGAGTGTTATACATGCAGAGAAAGAAATCCTTAACATAATTTTGGATATAATATGTGCTCCTTCAAATAAAAAACTCAAGCTCTGTCAGACAAAACAACAAACATTGCACTTTTGTTTTCACACAGTATCAACAAAACACTAACTAAACTAAACTAAAATTATAGCCTGGAGCACACCCATATCTATGTTGATAGGTTATATTGATAATACTATCAGAGGAAACTTTCTTCTGTTAGGTATGGAGCAGTATGGGTTTGGTAAGCATAAATCTTGCCTATTAAATATGGAACCATTATCTGAACAGGTTATATATCATCATTTGATGAAATATTGACTGTTCATACTGCTTATCTTGAACTTATTAAAGCATTCAGTAGAAAGAGAGCTATGATGGAGATTAGACAGAATGAGACACTTGTTTATGTGTTTATTTTGTTTGTTTTTCTGTTTGTTTGTTTGTCAGCTATGTAAGTGAATTAGTCCAAAGACAAGTTACAGTCTTTAGCTGAGTCAAGATTGCAAAGACAATACAATAAAAAAACATCAATCAAAGATTAACAATACACTCTAAAGCAATAAAATAGAACTGATAAAACACAAAACATATTAAATGAATATTAATAAAAAGGTATGTAACAATCATCTGTATACCATCTCTGTTAGATATGTAGCAGCATGTGATTGTTAAATCTAAATCTTTTGTTGTGAATATTGTGCTCTTCTCTAAGGAGGTATCAGCATTATTTGATGAAACACTAACTGGGAATAATGCTTATCATGTCACTGCTAAGGCACTTATTGCTATAACAAATAAGGGAATAACTGAAAATTATAAAGATTACATATCAGTGCAATGGAAGCTTTAGTTTGGAAGGTTTCCACACTGCACTAAGCCTTTTGAATTCAGGGACTTTTGTACCACTGAAGTTTCCTCTCACAGGAGCCTCGGGGCTAAGACTGGTTTCATGGCTATAGATGCATGTATTCTAATGCAGCATTCCAAAGGCATGTTTAATGCTAATTTGGCATGCGCTCTTCCCTAGCAATGCCCACAGCTTCTGATTTATTCAGCTACATTGTTAAGTATTCGGTTTGTTACAGTTAAATCTACATCCCTCCTAGCTCTTCCATAGAAGAGCAAAAAAAAAAAAAATGGACATTCCTTCCACTGCCACACCAACCAGGTGGCCAGAAGCATGATACCCCCTACTCCAGCCACTCAGGTCCCATTTCTGTGCCCTGTCCCAACCATCCTTAACATATTTTATTAAAACATAAATAATTTCCTCTTTTAAAACATAGCAAACTGTTTGCTACAATTTATACCTTGTCTGCTTGGTACACTGCAACACTTATGTTTTAATTTAGGAAGAAAACAAAAAACTTTTCTGCTTTTTAAATTTTAGCAAACAGTTGCTTCAGTTTATACCCTGCCTGCACATATCATTACTGTGCTCATATTTTAGTTTAAAAAATTCTTCTACTTAAACTGTAACAAACTGCTTGCTACAAGTGTAGCAAACAGCTGCTGCAGTTTATATCCTGCCTGCATGGTGCACTACAGTGCTCAGGTTTTAGTTAAAAAAAATATTTTTTTTTACTTTTAAACTGCAGTAAACTGCATGCTGCAATGTAGCAAGCAAATTGGTTTTGCATTAAAGAGCAATCAGGATAATCTGAACACTCCCACTATCACTTTGCACCCAGGGCAATTGCCTCTCTCACCCCACCCTAGTTATGCTGCTGTACTCATGGTAAAGGTTAGCTCACTGAAGATGGGGAGGTAGGGTATGTCAGTCTATACATTTGTGTGGGCATATTTTATTGTGTTTGCATGTCTGTAGAGCATGTATGAGTCTGCATAGGTAAGGTGTGTGTGTGTGTGTGTGTGTGTGTGTGTGTGTGTGTGTGTGTGTGTGTATGTACATGCATGTGTGTGTGTGTGTGTGTGTGTGTGTGTGTGTGTGTGTGTGTGTGTCAGACGTGTTTGCTGTGATACTAGGGCAGATTAGCCAGACAGAGAGAGGGTGCTGTCTCCATTGCTGTGCAAGTGTGTGGTGATGAGCAGTACAGATGTCTGAATCAGTGTGTCCTAGAACAGAGCTCTGGCAGATGTTTCAGCACTATGCTGTGATCTAGTGGCTGGGAATAAGGCACCACTCGAAATGTATGTGCTGACTATGCACTTCCCTGTCCACAGGCAGACACTTTCCTGGGAAGGTCAAAGGAAAAATTCCCACCATGTTGACAAGAAAGTGAGCTCAATGACTATGAATTGTGGCCCATGCCTTGGCTGGGTTCAGCATGAACACCCCATCTATGTATACATTCATTTCAGAATGTACTTCCCCCAACAATGGATGGTGCAGTGGATGCTGTGGCACTGTGTGTTCCTGACCACAGGGGTGAGGGTTATGTAAGGACACATCTATAATTATTCTGAGTCTGCATGTCTGCTGCATAAAGATCACAGATTACACCCTTCCACTCACAGGGCTGTCTGTTTCCACACCCATTCCTCATCCACAAGCATGTAGTCTACAGTGCTGACCATTCAGAATGACTTGCATGAACCTCTCGGCATAATGGCACACACCATGTGTTAGGTATCCTACTTGGTAATATTTATAATTTACATTCCGCTCCATATACCAACAAACATAACACAAGGCAAAAGTGTAACAATGTCTGCTGAAATTTACACACTGTATATCTACTCAGACAGCTATCATGTCATTAAACATTGAATAGTGTGTGAACTATAGGTATGCATGGATTTTACCAGCAGAAAGAGCAAACATGAATGCATTGGAAGTTAGACTTCATCCCTATAGTTACTTCCCATTTACCCTGCCATGGCAATAGACACTTAGTCAAGGTAACACTCTCCAGCACAGTGACAGCATTATTGTACCTTTAAACAAAAATATAAACAAACAGAAAAACATCAGCATACTGTCAAAGATATCCTGATACACCACAAAAATACATGATTTACAAGTGATAGCAGCATACCTTTCGAAAACAACTGCTGCACTTAGAATTTCTTCTTAGCAATGTTAAGAATTGCAGCATGTTGAGGCCAATGGTGGATATAGGCACTTCCAATACACAATTACAAAGCTTCAAGCATGGAAATTATGCTAATGAGGCACTAGTTAATATATATGTCTTAAACTCATGTTTTACTTATTGTGGCAATGACTAATGCTACACTGAGAGGCCCCTGTGGAGAATTAAGGAAATATAGTTTAGATTTCTAACCAATCACAGTACTAAACAGCAAAATTGCTATCACAGTTAGGCATCAGGGAGCAAGTCTACATTTTCTGTGCGAGTGTTCACACCCTAAAACTATTATGCCAT
Organism: Protopterus annectens; assembly: GCF_019279795.1. Classification (NCBI taxonomy): domain Eukaryota; kingdom Metazoa; phylum Chordata; order Ceratodontiformes; family Protopteridae; genus Protopterus; species Protopterus annectens. Next base: position 248,803,557 of record NC_056727.1, on the reverse strand, counting down.
GCTGTCCATTTGTACACTAAGCAATGGTGGCATCATGATTGGTCACACACTGACAAAATGAATGACCATGACTACAAGAGAGAGTTATACTTCTCTGGTCTACAGCCTGGTGAATGGCTATGGCTTCTAAGTGCACTTATGTCTGCAGGGCTCCCAAGTGGTACAGCAAGAAAATTAAGATCTTCCTATACCTGCTCTATAGGGTCCCCTGGGAGAGTCTAATTGGGAAGTCCTATGAGGGTCCACAGAATAAAGTGGATGCCTAACATAGTTATGTGAGATTAGTTTTTAATGCCTCTGGCAATCCCATCTCTAGTGAGCAGTACTAGCACCAACACCACTGCATCAGCATGCAGAGGTGCCATCTTAACCTTCTCAGTTTATGGGAACAGGTCAGACCATGGCTCCTGACATGTATTGCAAATTCTTTTCATAGTCTCACTGTCCTTTTATTTCTCTTGTAAACTATATTAAGTACCTTGTTCCCCACTGGCCCTTTTTTTCAATTATAAAGGAATTCCCAATACTATTCTAGCATGTCCAAAGGTCAGTTGTCAATCTCCTCTCCAGTCCAGCTGGTGAATCCGGGAATCTTGAGGCAATGTTACAACTGCCTCATGTACACAGACAACCCTCTCCTCCTCCCAACAAATTCCAACACATGTGAGAGATGCAACCATATAGCCATACTGGAGGCTAAGCTCTCTCAACTCAGTACTGGCGAAACCAGTCAGGAGAAGGAAACCACACTCACTACAATTCCAGTCTCACATAGACCTACCTTGACAGCAAACCAAACACATAAACCCACAAAAACATACTCGGTGGCTCTAAATAAAAATCTGCCTAAGCAGCAGAGACCTCCAAAGCAGACACCCAAGCAACTGCTACCCCAAAACAAAACACGTGCAACACATAGCTCACAAAGCCAGTGTGCCGAACAGTCACAGCCCTTAAGGCTAAACAACACACCTGATACACTTGTAATAGGTGACTCTATTGTCAGGCGCACTGACGTCCCGCTCACCAGGCTGAACAAGGAAAAGGTCACGGTGAGCTGCCTGTTGGGCGCTAGGATCCGCCACATAACACAAGCACTCAGGTCACTCCAAGGCAAGTACAAATATGACTCAGTCATTGTCCATGCTGGTGTGAATGACCTGAGACATACCTCCCTGGACTACATGAAAAGAGACATAGAGGAGTTCTCTGAGCATGTAGCCCAGGCCGGTATGACCCTGACCTTGAGTAGCATCTTACCCTCACCAAGAATGATGCCACAGTATGAAGACAGGATGATCAATTTCAACAATTGGCTTAAGTATTGGCGTCATTCAAAGGGGATCCAATGCCTGTCAGCCTGGGATGACATGCTCGACAAGCCACGATGCTTCGCTAGGGACGGCTTGCACCTGTCACCCCTGGGCTTTCGGATATTGGTAAAGGCTCTTGCTACCCCCATAGTGCCTTTTTTAGGCAAGGCTCAGAAGACAAACCCACTTCCATAGGTATCACAAGGGATAAGAAACTAAGAGTAATGCTACTCAACGCCAGAAGTCTAAACCTCAAGATGCATGCACACAAAACTCTCCTTAGCATGGAGAACATCGCTATCTGTGCAGTAACAGAAACCTGGTTCAAGGCTCCGGAGAGCACCCCAGCACTACCAGGTTATACCTCATACCATGCTTTTCGGCCCCAAAACTTGGACCGAACCACAAAAGGAGGGGTAGTATCAATATTCGTCAAAGATACCCACACTTCCAGGTTGGTGGCACAGCACGAAGCATCAGAGACTATCCATGTGCAACTAATAGTGGGTAAAACTGCCTTCCAGTTTATAGCCTGCTACAGACCACCCTCCCAAACCCAGGAACCCCACTCGGCCTTCCTGAAAACACTGGAAAATATGAAGGTCTCTCCAAACACCATTATATTGGGTGACTTCAACTACCCAAACATAGACTGGGAGCATTACTCTAGCTCCAACACCCTAGCCCAAAGGTTCCTAGAATTTATAAACTCAAATGCTATGGAACAACTTGTTACCACTCCCACAAGAGGGGAAAACAGACTGGACCTGATCATCACCAACATGGGGACTCTATGCTCCAGACCAGAAGTGTATCCCTCACTGGTAAGATCAGACCATAAACTAATCTCACTGGATATTCACATCCCGACTCCACCCCCTGCCCTGAAAACCACAGTGAAAACTTCTCTAAAGCAAATTTCACACTCCTCAAAACCAAGGTGAAATCCTTCAAAGCCCCCGGCCTGTGGAAAATATGGCCCAGACCGCAGAATCCTTTATAAACGCATTCTATGAACACCTTCAGGAATGCATGGATCATGCAATCCCAAATAAAACCAAGACCCAATCCTCCAAAGGCAGACGTCCTGTCTGGTGGACCCCAGCCATAAACAAACTATACAATAGAAGGAGGAAGCTACTACATGATAGAGCAAAATCCCAAAAAGGGAAGGCATCTCTGATCAGTATTAGCAAAAAACTACGGGCACTCATAAAATCGTCTAAGGCCAGCTTCAAGAGAAAAATTGCACAGGATACTAAGGATAATCACAAGGCTTTCTTTAGTTATGTTAGGAACCTGGGTGGGAATTCCCAGATATGCTCAGAATTAGTCCAAAATGACAAAAAATACACCGAATCCACAGACATTGCCAACATCCTAGCTGACAGGTTCAGTGGAAACTTCCCCCCCCCTCCCCACCATAAGGGCAAATATCTATCCCAGCAGAGTGCTGCCCCCCTGGCATCTCAGATGCTTAAGTAAGAGCTGCCCTCTCCAAAGCAAAAAACACAGCATCAATGGGACCAGACGGTGTCCCGGGCTGTGTCCTACATGAACTCCAAGAAGAGCTAAACCCAAACATAAAACTACTGTTCAATCTCAGCCTTACTACAGGATATGTACCCAAAGAGTGGCATACAGCAACAGTGGTCCCTCTCCACAAAGGTGGTGCCTCAACGGATCCTGGAAACTATTGCCCCATAAGCCTGACTTGCTTGGTCTGCAAAGCTATGGAAAGGATCATCATGGACCTCATAAATAAAGATATTGGGGACCTACAGACACTGGATCCTACCCAGTTCGGTTTTGTTAAGGGCAGATCCTGCCTCTTAAACCTGGTTGATTTCTTTGAAACAGTCACCAAGGCCATTGACGAGGGGAAGGTGGTCCACACAGCCTACCTGGACCTCGCAAAAGCCCTTGATACAATACCCCACTCGGGCATTATAGATAAGCTCACCAGCTTAAATACGAACCCCTATGTTACTAGATGGGTTGCAAACTGGCTCTAGGACAGAACCCACATGGTTAGAATTGCTGAATCCATGTCAGACTTCAAACCAGTTACAAGTGGCGTCCCACAAGGTTCAGTCCTGGGACCTCTCTTGTTCGGTATATATTTCTCGGAGGTACAGGCCAACACGGAAGGACTGTGGCTGACCAAGTTCGCAGATGACTGCAAACTGGGTGCCATAATCGACTCTCCAGCCGACACAAGCATCCTCCAAAAGGGCCTCATAGAAACAGACAACTGGTGCCAGAGCCATGGCCTCAAGCTAAACACCAAAAAGTGTATAGTCATCCCCTTTGGCAAAAACAAATTGCCCACAAATTACCACATAGGTGGTAATCCATTAAGTACAGAAGAAGTAGTTAGGGACCTGGGGACCCAAGTTGATAGCAATCTCTCATATGACAACCACGTGACAAAAGTGGTTAGAAAAACATTTTATATAGCCCACCTAATCATGAAGGGATTCACATCTAAATCAGGGGAGGTCATCGTGCCTCTTTACTCATCCCTCATCAGGCCCATAATTGAGTACAATGCCCCTTTTGGGATGTACCTTACCAGACACCTGCAGCAACTGGAAAGACCCCAAAAGTACCTCACCAAGAGGATCAAAGGGCTCAAACAGATGCCATATGCTGCCCGGTTAAAGAAACTCCAGCTCTACTCAGTGGCATACCACCTGCTCAGAGGCAATCTGTGCCTGATGTATAAAGCCATGTCCAACCCGAATTAATGGACATGCTGCACCTCAGAAAATCCAAATCCCATCGAGCTACGCGCTCAAGAGACTTGAACCTCAACACTGAAATAAATAGGACATGCTGGAGGGACAGATTCATAACCCAGAGGCTCCCTTTACTCTGGAATAAAATCCCAGTCCAGGTTAGGCAGAGTCCCTCATTGACTCTCTTCAAGAGGAATCTTGATGAGTGGATGGGAGATCGTAGGTTTACCCCAGGTATCACTTCTGTGTCACTGTTAGACAGAGGCACAGTATTCTAACCTCGATAAAGGGCATAGCAAAATTAATTTAAAATGGGTGGTGAAAGCCAAACACACTCTGGCTAGGCTAATAAATGCCCTAGGGCAGATAGCCTAGTATGAACCTATGAACCTATGAACCTATATGACTATATTGCACTTCTAATTAAGGATTTTGTTGTTCTTCTTTTAGAGTTTTTTATGGAAATGATAAAGAACTCATTCCTTTTCCTGAGGAGACTGGAGAGGCTCTCCAGATGGAGGGGTATATATGATATAGTGAAAATTTGGAGTATTCATTCATATAACTCTCAATTATGTGTGCATGCTGTAGAAGTGGTATAGTACTGCATATTTTTTATTACCAGTGAAGTGTTTCTCATATCAGTTTATATTATGACAGTTTGAAGTCGTTTGCATTATAAATTCCATAATATTGTAGAGTTATAACTTTTCTATAGCATCATTTTGGATGGAAAACTAAACAGTATTAAAACTGGCACCACTTTTCATATACCCACAAGCAGGATATATGACACAGGAATAAGTTACACAGGCATTTGCCACTACTAACATGGGCCCATCTGGCCTGCTATAGTGCAGCTGTTGATCATTGACCTGATGTGATGTGGTCTCTGGTGGCATCACACCAGAGTAGTGTTGTTTTTCCCTTCATTTGACACTGCCAGGCGTGAGCAGTTTACCACATGCAGGAGATGACAAAGTTGGTAAGGGAGTTAGTAAACCTGTTGCTGGAAGTGGAAGCCCACATCAGCTGTTTGAAGACAGCCCTCATTTGGCTTGAAGAATCACACCACTGCCTGTTTTTGCCTTTATCACCTCATCTGGAACCCACTGGGGAGGCCATTCAGGGTTGACTTCTGCCTGGGTCTTGTCCAGGCAATGTGAGAAAAGGAGGGTTAGAGCTACCCTATCCTCCATTCAGATGTTTGCATTCCTTGTGGGCCACCACCATACCCTGTATAATGCCCATCCTCCTCATCACCAGTGTCCTCCCTTTCTCTGTATGTTACTCAAACCAAATATGTTAGCCTCTTCCATGTCAGTCTTTATCTCCATTTTATATGTTTATTTGTGTGCCTCCTTTCTCTTTACCATCTCATCTCACCCTTACATTCTTTTTCATCCTCACGTCTCCAAAAAATAAAACAACTAGATGCCTGTTTCTAAAATAAATAGCCTTACTCCCTTTTCCCACTCCTGTTTGCACATTTGTTGATTCCTTATTTATGTTTCTTTGCTTGCTGTAGCCCTATTCCTACTTTCCAGTATATCAATTTCCACCCCCTTTAAGGTTATACACATAGATACTAACATTGTTGTAGGTTCAGTAATGTGGTTTGCATTTTATCTTGTAGCTTCACTAAATAATCAATGTGCATATTCTTAGGCATTTAATGGCTACTTGCTCGCAATTTCTCTTTGCGTCATTCCTGGTGGGAATCTCTCTTTCTGTTTCTGCAGTGGGCCTGCCATTTCCACATGTGGGTTTGCTAATTAGTAGAAGTTTGGTCCATGAAATTCCAGCTAATTAACTGGTAATTGCCTTCAGGCCACAAAGTGCTACAAGACATACCTGCAGTAACTACAGTACAGTTGCAATAGACATATTTCTGAATCCCACAGACAGTATTTTACAGACATTAACAAGTGCATAACAGAAAGCACTAACTGGGTACTAGCACCACTGGGGAGGCCTAGGGGCTGCTGGACACCTGAATTACCCCTAGTTCCAACATTTCCTGTATCTCCTCACTCAGAGTCTGTTTGACTCTCTCAGGCACCTTATAAGGGGGCTGCTTAATAGGCCTTTGGAGTCCTGTATCCACATGGTGCTGCACCCTGGTTTGCGAGTGAACATGTCCACAAACTCCTGTAACACTGCTCGGATTTCTCGAACCTGGGTAGGGGATAGCTGCTGGGATACTGCTACCCGTTCCACTGAGATGTCAGTTTGAGCCTCACTGAGGAGATCACTCACCAGATCCCCCTCAGGCTCCCCCGGCAATCCACTGCAAATACTCAGCACATGGGCCTCCCTATCATGGTAAGGTTTCATCGTATTAACATTGTACAATTTGTACCCCTACCTCCTGCCTAGCAGTTCTACCATGTAGTTAACATCACTGACCTTCCTTACCACATTGTAGGGTCCCACCCAAGCTGTCTGCAGCTTGTTGTGTCTGACAGGAATGTGAACCATTACCTGCTGCCCTAGAGCATACTCTCTAACTCAAGCATTCCTGTCATACCAGGCCTTTTTCTGTTGTTGGGCTTCTACCAGGTTCTCCTGGACCAGGTCTATGAGTTCCTTGAGCCTTGTCCTAAGGTATAGGACATATGCCACAACAGACACCTTGTGGGATTCACACTCACCCTCCCACTCATTTTGAATCAAATCTAGAGGTCCCCTCACCCTATGCCTGGACAGCAATTCAAAGGGTGAAAAATCTGTGGATTCCTGGGGCACCTCTTTGTAAGCAAACAACAGGTGGGGTAAATATTTGTCCCATTGCCTCTTAAACTGGTCTGCAAATGCCCATAGCATGGACTTGAGTGTAGAGTTTAACCTGTCAACAAGACCATTACTCTGGGGATGGTAGGGGGTGGTCTTTAGGTGCTTCTCCCCATAGTACTTCCACAGAAAAAACAGCAGGTCTGACATGAAATTGGCACCTCTGTCAGTCAGTATTTCTTCTGGGAAACCTACCCTACTAAAAATCTCTAACAAAGCATTTGCCACCTCTCCTACCTCAATGGAGGACAGACCCACCACCTCAGGGAATCTGGTAGCATAATCTACTACTACTAGGATACACTTTTTCCCTGTGGAACCTGAGGTATTCAGAGGCCCCACAATATCCATAGTTACCCTATGAAATAGCTTCCCAATCACAGGAAAAGGTGTCAAAGGAGCTTTCACTTTGTCTCCTGCCTTGCCTACCTTTTGTCACTGCTCACAGGTCCTGCAGTACCCTGTTACATCTCTGGAAATCCCAGGTCAATCTGCATAATATGTCTCTTTGTACATTTTATGCCCATATGACCTGGAAAGGGATTTTCATGGGCTATGGCTAGAAGTGCCAGACAGTAGCCTCTGGGCACTACCAACTGCTGTATTCTCTCACACTCTAACCCTCCCTCAGGGGTCCACTCTCTATACAGTAACACTTTGTCCCAGTATATAGATTCCCCTTTCCCTTGAGAATCAGGTGCCTCACTAGCTACTTCCCTCAGGCCTTGTAATGTAGGGTCTGAGAGCTGAGCCTGTCTCAACTCTCTCTTTATAACCCTTCCCAGCTCCCCTTCCACAGGAAATCTAGTATCCTCGGACAGCAGTGCCTCACTGTCAGCTTGGGTACTACTACTCATCTCTGCCCTTGCAGTCACTCTGTTCAAGGAAACATCAGTACCCACAAGCAGCTGTGTCTCACCTTCAGTCTCACTGCTACAGGGTAGCTCCCTAATGTAACCACCTCACCAGTCCTGGCTTTAAGTGTGTGGTCAGTCTGAGTCTCCCGCAGGCTACCAGATCCATGTGCTTGTCTCCAAGCCTGATTGTGTGTAACTGCATGCACACATGGTACTGCATTATCAAAATATTTCCCTATCAGGACAACTGCAGGGATAACCTCAAACACACCTAATTGATTGCTTCCTTTTCCACCCTCCCAGTCAAGGTGAACCTTAGCCAAAGATAATTGGAATGGGGTACCTCCTAAAGCTCTGACTGGAGTAGTCTAACCAAGCAAGTAGTGCTCCTCTGTAACCATTGCAGGCTTCACAATGGTTAGGTCAGAGGCTGTGTCTCTCTTAGACATGGCCTCTTTCTCATTCACTAAAATAGGATATAACCTTTTGTGGTAGTTTTTTACCCTTGTTGTCTCGAGACAACTTACTGCTGGAATATGGTCATTCCCACTTACTGGCTCTCCAACCTTTTGTTCCCTACCTTGCCTCCATGGACATCTAAATGCTACATTGCCCCACTGGTTATATTTAAAACATTTAACCCTTGGTCCTGAACGTGTACCCAGACTAGTGGCTTCCCCTGCTACTGGCAGACTCTATTGGGGCAGTCTGGGCTGCCCAACTTGGATTCCCTTAGACCCATGAGCAGAACTGAATGTCCCTTTCCTGTGCAGTGATGCTCAGCTTGCTAAGTATAGGTCTCCCTTCTTCCCCAACTCCTCTGCAGTAGTGCATTGTCTAACAGCTTACCAGATTCTCATGTCCTCAGGCAAAGTGCTAAGGGATTGTTCCCTCACCAAAAAGTCTGCCAACCCTTCAAAAGTGGTAACCTGACATCGACTCACCCACCTATGAAAATAAGTGCTTAGTTTAGCAACATATTCACACACACTTTTATCTGCCTTGCATCTATGCTCACGAAACTTTTTCCTATAAGCTTCAGGTGTTAACTTAAAACATTCTAAAAGACAGTTCTTTACAACATTATAATTTAAACAATCAGTATCAAACAGTTTAGAAATTACAGTTACAGCTTTACCATGGAGTAAGGGGGTCAGGAACCATACCGAGAGCCCTTGGTCAGCATTATATTGTTTACATACCCTTTCAAATGAATGAAACTATCAAAATTATCCCCCTCTGTAAATTGTAGAAGAAATATACTGACCTTTGTTGCTTCTGGGGTTCAGTTATTCCCTTCCCCATTACCTCCATGACTCTGGCAAAGAGACAGCATCTCCTTTTCATGCTGCCTCTGCCCCTCATTCTCCTCAGCTTCCAGGCATCACAGTTTCTCATTTTCCTCAGCCTTCAAGCATTGCAGTTTCTCATTTTCCTCAGTCTTTAGATGCCTCAGCCTCTCTGCTGCCTCTTTTTCCAAATGCTTGGCCTCTAGCTCAAGTCTCTTTAACTCCAGATGGATTTTTAAGTACTCTGTGGAAAGGTTGAGCTGTCCATTTTCTGAGAGTTGTACATCTCCAAGACTAGTCTGATTGTCCTCCTGGTTGCTATTCTGTGATGCAGCTGTGATTAAACCTGCAATCATGTCTGCTTTAGTCAGGTTGGCATGCACCAGTCATTTAGCCTGGCACATCTCAGCCAACTGGCTCCTTGTCAGCTTGCCATACTCCTCTGCTGACATGCTTGCCTGCTCTCCCTGACTAACTAAGCTAACAAAAGAATTATGATATAAACTCTGAATGTTCACTGTGTGGATGATTGAGAGTACAAAAACCTTCAGTGACCAGTGTACACAGGCTACAGGAATTCAATATCCACATCACTACAAGCCAATTAATATGTGGCTATCTCACCACTATCAACCAATTAATATGTGATGTGGGTATCCCGCCACTGACCACCAATTGATATGTGACACCCCTGCACTGACCCAGTAATCAAAGAGCCTCAGTCCTCACCACTGCCAACAGTGAGGGGTGTACACAATGGGAGGATAACAAGTACACACACAGTAAATTACAATTTCCCTTAAGAGCACACAGAGATCACAGTCAGTTTGGGGCTGGTTTCTCCCTCTTTCTCCAGATCCCCAATAAGACTCCCCACTGGCACAGCTATAGGATTAAAATATCAGCTGAGGGGTCAAGCCAAGACCTCCAACACCCTCTCTGTCCAACCAGTGCTTCGTGTACACGCAGGCAAAAGTGCTGAATGGATATTTCTAGGACCAAGACAAAATACAAAATGCCAAACCTCTCCCTGAGAGCATTCTTAAATTAATATCTGACATTACTGCTGGGTCAGCTAGGATGACATCACTCTTTGTCACCTGCCTTCAGTTCCCAGGCTAACAGAAACTAACATCTATGTGTTAAAAATGCATGTCTCTTAGATGTCTGCTGAGAACTGGACATCGTAAAACAATTAAACACGTTTATATTTTAGACCTAGTAATTACTTCTCTCCAAGATAATAGAAAAACCTCTAGCTCTAAACATTGTGTCTGCTTCACTGAAATGGAGAGATAACACAATCGAAAAACACTTTAATTTCAACTGATTTTCTTGAAGTTTTCTAAGTTAAATCTGTATGTTCCAGCTTCTGCTATTAAAACATACATATGCACAGGTATATAATTTATATGCATTTCTGTTCTTTTCCAGTAGGGTACACTGTGGACACATCCTTGAAGCTCAGTACTGTACAAAAACCAGTCTAAACAAAAAACAGACGTAAAACTCCAAATCCAAAGGAAAAGGCAGGCACAGAAGCAGATTCCACAGCTTTATGGTAAAATACAAAAGGATAAGCTTTTTTGTCCCAATTTCATTTACATAAAAACTTCGTCAGATATGTATTATTTATTTTTCGCACTATTTAAAGCCTTAAAAATGACATAATTTCCTTCACATTATGAGCATCCCATTTAAAGTTACCTAACCATAAAAAATGTGTTCACAACGGAACCATTCAAAATAATAACAACAGTACACCTACTCCACTGACGAGTTATATGTGTTCTACATTCTGAAGAAACACATTCTTCAGTATCTTTTGTAGATAAACTTTTAAACCATCAATAACAAAATACTAAAGCACATAAGTATATCCTAGCCTATCCATTAGTGTAAAAATATTCATACAATTTCAAAAAATATATATCTACATATATACACACATAAAACATGTTTTTATATTCAATGATAATAAAAATAATATCAGTGAGACCACATTAAGGTCAGAACAAAAGCTATATACTCCTATATATACATGTATATACTATATATATATAGGTTCATAGGTTCATAGGTAGGTACTAGACTATCGGCCCAAGGGTCTAAGTAGGCATAGCCAACAAGGTTCCCTGGCCTATGCCACCCAAGAAAGTTATTTTCCTGTGCCTCTGTTGAGCAGAGCCACAGAAGTGATCCCAGGTGTGTATTTCCTATTTCCCATCCACTCATCAAGATTTTTCTTGAAGAGTGTCAATGAGGAACTTTGCTTGACATAGTTGGGTAGCTTGTTCCAGAGTATGGGAAGGCTGTGGGACAGGAATCTATCCCTCCAGCATGCCCTGTTTATTGTGGTGACAAGGTTTAGGTCCCTAGAGCATGTAGCTCAGAGGGATTGGGATTTCTTTAGGTATAGCATGTCCAACAGCTCTGGTTTTGACATAGCTTTATATGCTAGGCAGAGATCACCTCGGAGTAGGCAATATGCTATGGAGTAAAACTGGAATTTTTTGAGACGGTCAGTGTAGGGCTTCTGTTTGAGGCCATTAATTCTCTTTGTGAGGTACTTCTGTGGGCTTTCCAGCTGCTGCAGATGTCTTGTGAGGTACATTCCAAAAGGGGCGTTGCACTCTATAATGGGTCTAATGAGTGTTGAGTAGAGGAGAACAATGACCTCTATTTTCCTGGATGAAAACCCTTTTGTGATGAGGTGTGCCACGTAGAAGGATTTCCTGACTACTGTGGTGATGTAATTATCAAAGGAGAGACTAGTGTCCACCTGGTTCCCAAGGTCTCTTATCACACATTCGGCATTAAGTAGACTTCCGCCTATGTGGTAGTTTATAGGTACTGAGTTTTTACCAAAGGGGATGACAATGCGCTTTTTGACATTGGGCTTGAGGCCATGGCTCTGACACCAGGCATCTGTCTCAGTGAGGCCCTTCTGTAGGATGTCCACATCATTTGGGGACACAACTATGGCTCCTAGTTTGCAGTCATCTGCGAACTTCATTAGCCAAAGGCCTTCTGTGTTAGCCTGTACTTCAGAGAAGTAGATACCAAACAGGAGAGTTCTCAGGACTGAACCATGTGGTACTCCACTTGTCACTGGTTTGAAGTCAGATTTGGAGTCTGCAACTTTTACAGTGTGGGTTCTGTCAATGAGCTAGTTGGCAACACATCTTGTGATGTAGGGATTTATACCTAGTTTAGTGGGTTTAGCTATAATTCCAGAATGGGGGATGGCGTTGAAAGCCTTGGCAAGGTCAAGATAGGCTTTGTAAACCATCTTACCCCTGTCTACAGCTTTGGTGACTGCCTCAAAGAAGTCGATCAGGTTCAGGAGGCATGATCTGCCTTTCACAAAACAGAACTGGGTGAGGTCCAGAGTTTGGAGGTTACCAATATCTTTGTTTATGAGTTCCATGATGATATGTTCCATGGCCTTACAGACCAGGCTCATCAGGCTAATAGGGTGATAGTTCCTGGGATGAATGGTGGCTCCCCCTTTGTGGAGTGGGATAACTGTTGCTGTGTGCCATTCAGTGGGCGCAAAGCCTGATGTGAGGCTATGATTGAACATGGTGCTTAGGTGGGGAGCCAGTTTGTTCTGAAGTTCGTGTAAAATGCAGCCTGGGATGTTGTCCGGTCCCATGGATGCTGTGTTTTTGGCTTTATAGAGTGCAGATTTTACCTGCATAGTTGTGATTACAGGGACTTTGCATTCTTCCTGTATAGATATGGACCCTTTAGGGGGTGAGACGGGGGTAAAGTTAGCACTGAACCTATCTGCCAGGATGTTGGTGATATCAGTTGGTTCTGTAATTTTCATGCCGTTGTGTGTAACTCAGAGCAGATCTGCATGTTGCCATTGAGATTCCTGACATAGCTATAGAATGCTTTGTGGTTGTCCCTAGAATCAGTGGTGATTTTGTTTTCATAGCTAGTATTGGAGGATCTTATAAGGGATCTCAGCTTCTTACTGAGGCTGACCAGGGAGCTCCTCCATTCATGGGAGTTTACTCTCTTTTGAAACAGTTTCTTCCTTCTGTTGTAGAGTTTGTTTATGGCAGGGGACCACCAGATTGGCTTCCTTTTTTTGGAGGATATCATTTTGGTTCTGTTTGGGATAGCACAATCCATGCACTTGTGTAAGTGCTTATAAAGTGCATTTGTGTAGGATTCAGCAGTCGTAATTGTTTTGTCCATCTGCATGGGTGTCATGAAATTCACCACTTCTGTCTTAAGAAGCATAAAGTTGGCTTTGGAGAAATTTTTTACTGTGGTTTCCTTAATGGGGGGTTGAGGCAGGATGTGGATATCTAGGGTGATTAGCTTATGGTCAGATCTGAGCAACGAGGAGTTGACTTCAAGAGTGGAACACTGGTCACTCATGTTGGTAATGACTAGGTCTAGGATATTTTTGCCCCTCATGGGGGTGTGGATAAGTTGATCTAGGGCATTGGAATTTATGAATTCCAGATAGCGTTGAACGAAGGATTTGGTACATGATTAGTTTTCCCAGTTAATAGTGGGGGTAGTTGAAATCGCCCATTATTAGGGTGTTTGGTTGAACCCTAACATTTTCCAGTATATCAAGAAAAGAGGAGTGGGAATCCTGGGGCATGGTGGGGGATCTGTAGCAAGCTACAATTTGGATTGCAGTTTTGCCCAGAGTTAGTTGCACTTGGATAACCTCAGATACATTATGCTGAGCAACTAGCCTGGAGGTGTGGATATCCTTAATGAATATGGACACACCTCCACCTTTGGTGTTCCGGTCCAGGTTAGGTGGCTAAAAAGTGTGGTATGAGTTACAGCCTGGTAACACAGGGGTGCTCTCTGGAGCCTTGAACCAGGTCTCAGTCACTGCATAGACATTGATGTTCTCCATTTTAAGGAGTGCCTTGAGGAAGTGCATTTTGAGATTTAGACTTCTAGCATGGAGTAGCATTTCCCTCAGTTTTTGCTTGCCTGTTCCTGTTATGGTGGTGAATTTGTCATTTGAACCTTGCCTAAAAAAGGCACTAAAGGGAAGGCAAGAGCCTTAGCCAATATCCGAAATCCCAGGGGTGACAGGTGCAGGCCATCTCTGACAAAGTATCGTGGTCTGTCGACCATGTCGTCCCAGGCAGACAGATACTGGATTGCCTTAGAATGACATCAGAAGCTTAGCCAATTGTTAAAGTCAATCATTTTGTCCTTGTACTGCGGTATCATTCTGGGCGATGGCAGGATGCTACTCAGGGCTAGGGTCATACCTGCCTGGGCTACAAGATCAGAGAGCTCTTCCATGTCTCTTTTCATGTAGTCCAGGGAGATACATCTCAGGTCATTTGCACCAACATGGACAATGACAGTCATATTTGTACTTGTTGTGGAGTGACCTGAGTTATGTGGTGGATCCTGGCACCCGACAGGCAGCTGACAGTAACCTTCTCCTTGTTTAGCCTGGTGAGTGGGACATCAGTGTGCCTGACTACAGAGTCACCTATGACTAGTGTGTTGGGTACATTGTTTTGCCTTATGGGCTGTGGTTGAGTGACACACTGAATCTGTGGGCTATGTGTCATTTGTGTTGTGCTGGGGGGGGTGGAGGTTGCTTGCGTTTCTGCTTTGGAGGTCTCTGTTGCTTGAGCAGATTATTATTGAGAGACTCCATAAATGTTTTTGTGTTTCTTTGTGTGGATTTTGGTGTGTAGGTTTAGTGGGACTATGTGATGAGTGTGGTGTGGTGCAAGTGTTTACCTTCTCCTCTTGTCTGTCATATTCAGTCTTGGTTGGAGAGTGATTTACCTCCAGTTTGGCTAGATAAGTGCATCTCTCACAGGTTGTAGTGTTGGGTGGTAGGAGGAGAGGGTTGTCTGTGTACATGAGGCAATTTTTCCATTGCCCCTAGATGCCCAGATTCATCAGATAGACAGGAGAGAACACTGGGAGCTGACCCTTGGACATGCCTGAATAAAAAAACTATTTTCCTCTAGACAAGTGAGGAAAATTAGTACAAGAGCTATTTTTCTCCAAGCAAGTAAGGAAAGTAAGTACAAAAACTGTTTTCCTGTAGGTAATGAGGAAGGTTGAGTGCTGTAGTTATTTTTAGCTTATTTAGTGCTTACAACAAGTTTTGAACAAGTGCTGAGCACAAATAAGCAAATTCAAGTACTAAAACTAAGCATCTGTATCTGAACTAGACTAGTTACAGGAAAGAATCAAGTACAAATGCGGGCTTATAATCAGAATGTTGAAAGAGATGGAAAAATTGCCCAAACAGCCAATAACTACAATTTCTGGGCCAGAAACCACTCCTTATGTGGTAGATAGGTTACCTAGTGCTTATCACTCCCACTGATAAGCTAGCAGGCTTCCCTCCAACACAGTAAGGCTTGGGGGCCTCAGGAGCTTACAAACAGTCCTGGATACAACAAATCTGTATCTGGACTAGACTAGTTACAGGAATGGCAGGAAACAAGCGTAAATTGTTTTGTTACAGTTAAACAGATCACAGGGAGAGTCTAGCAAAGTATATATATATATATATATATATATATATATATATATATGTGTATATATAGATATTATATATATATATATATATATATATATATATATATATATATATATATATATATATATATAGGTTTACTATTAAAATTTCGAAATGAACTCCATCGACTGCACTATTGTTGAACGCGGAAGTTCAAAAACGGCAATATCGATGACAAAAAAACAACCTAGGAATGGGTTTTAACATGGGTCGAGATAGGTGTTCAGTGTTATTCCAAACTACAAACATCTCCCCTATCTTGACCCATGTTAAAACCCATTCCTAATTGTTTTTTTGTCATCGATATTACTGTTTTTGAACTTCCGTGTTCGACAATAGTACAGTCGATGGAGTTTGTTTCGAAATTTTTATAGTAAACCTAGATATATATATATATATATATATATATATATATATATATATATTTTTTTTTTTTTTACATAGCAATGAAATAGTCTCATTTTTTAATGCCTTTAATTTTATTAAACTGCTGATGGACAAATTGTCATTTAATCCTGGCCAACTTACAGAATTAAGGCGTAATTGCCAAGTAAGTTCGAATTTCTCTAATAAATAAGGCCAGGCTCCTCCCCTTTCTGGTATGTCTAATGAGTCTAATATAATAAACTTAAATTGATGCCCGGGATATAATGAAATATGCTTAGCCAGTGCATTAAAGTCACAGCCATCCCTGATGATTCTTAGGTGTTCACTGATCCTGTTCTTTAGTCTACGTTTGGTCTTGCCAACGTAGAAACAAGAGCAATGGACACAAAGTGGACCGTACACTATCCATTCAATAGTGCAGCAGTATCTTCCTGTGATTCTTATTTGCACTCCATTTATTTCTAATGCTTTAGTTTCTAATATATTGGGGCAAAACTTGCATGTCCCACATTTAGACATATGGCCATTGCTATACTTATACCCATTTTGTTCAAACAGGTTTTTCAAATTTGACCCATTCTTGAATACACAAATGGTATTGTCACCTACTATTTCTCTAACATCTTTTTCACCTCTTACAAAATCCCAGTTCTTTATTATAATATTCTTACCTAAGAATGTATCATTAGAAAAAATTGTATTATTTAAACCAGTACTTAAATGTACACTTGGAGCAAGATCCTTACCTTCAATGTTATCATCTACATCCATACTACTGTTATTCTCTAATCCAAGTCCCAAAATGGGTGTAAAATGTACAGTCCTTCTCTTGGACTTCACCTAACCCATGATCTCTTCTATTAGTACAGTTGGATATCCCCTCTTTGAAAACATATCTTTCAAAAATTGACATTCCTAGTTTAGAAAACAAATTGACATTCCTTAATAATACTATCCCATAATGTAACCATTTGTGCTGATCGTATGAACTGCCCTTTTAAAACAGCTCGTTTCTGTGTGAAAGTTTGGTAGCTATTAAAATGAAGGAAACTGTTGGAATATGTTTCCTTATGGAAAATTTCCAATAAAAAAACTTTCATTCTCTTGGTCCTTCTTTAATAATACGTCTAAATATGGGATTTCGTCTTCCTTAATTATATGAGTAAATCTCAGGAAATTAGTTGTGTTACTTATATAGTCAAGGAATGGAGTTATAAGTTCTCTAGGCCCTTCCCACAAAATAAATAAATAATAAATAAAAATTCAACAGGTATAATAGTCTGCTGTCTAGCTGTGACTATGTGTTCTGCTATGTTTAGAGGAATGTATCAATTTTTCACCCTGATTACACATCTGTATTAACTGTTTTTTTGTAAGTATATTTATTAACTGTAGCAGCATTTTAAAGCTAAATTTTGTGTAGCATTACATTTGTACTACTGTAACAAAACAAGTCAAGGCAGGAATAGACAGCACCTCAGACTCTTCAGCTCTTTATTAAAATAACAAAAATAACACCAGTAGTAATACCAACAAGTGATGTTAAGCGCTTTTCGTCTAGTTAAATAACTAGACTTCTTCAGACAACTAATAGCAAATGCAAAGTTGCTTAAGTACACTTCCCCCTTCATTCTCCTGTTGACTTAATTGCTTAATGAATATCAGTTAGCCTCGGTAAATGACTCTGAATTTTGCAAAAATACATCAGCTCAACAGTCAATATTGCTTGCAGCCTTAGTGCAATAGATGTACAACATACAAACATGGTACTAAGGAAAATTTAAAAAAAATACATAATAGTGAAGTTGATTAACACAAGACTCCATTCTTTACAAATAAGTAAAACTCAGCCTTTACGTTCTCCCTATAAGTTGTTTACCACACTAACCTATAGTAATCATTAACCATAAATATTATGAACTACTTGTTCAAGTTTTTGAGTTTTAAAAGGCACTGTATCAAACAACAATCATTAATGCCAGGGTAGTGGCAAGCATCCAAATGGATCTGCCACATTAATTCCCTTTTCTCTAACAATAGGGATCTTGGTCCACCCCTTAAATCTTTTGGAATATGGTCAATAACTCTAAAGGTGAAACTGTGGGTGGGATTCCCTTTGATATGACTAGGTAGGGCATTTTCAGTTTTTTTCTTTCCTACTATAATAAAGATGCTCATATACCTGCTCTCGTAGTCTACGGTCGGTTTTCCCGACATAAAAAGCGGGACATAATTGACATTGATCTAAATATATGACATAGGTACATTACAATTGAATCTACCTGAGGTGATACTATAGCGATGATCTCTGATGGAAAATGTGTACCCTATAGCCATGAATTTGCAGTAATTGCAAGATTCACACTTAAGTCATACCTGGGTTACATATAGCTCTAGTATTACTTCCTTCCAAAAGAAAGTGCTAGGAATATAGCACTCAGATGTAATCTGTTCAGCTTTGAAAAGTACCTGCAAACTAAGTTTTTTAATGTACTGCTTAAAATCCATAATTGTTTGTACCATATTAACTGATTTAGTAGGTACAAATGATAAACCCTTCACTAGTAGCTCTACTACATTAGGTTTAAGTTAGAATGCAGAAAAGTTATAGATGCTAAAATCCCCTCTTTTGTTAGTAATGATTGTAAGTGGGGGGCTGTTTATCTATAAGCATCAACATTAAGTTCCACGTCCACATGTGCATCTGTCTCCGTAGTTCGCTTTTGAAAGTTCATATGTGTTGACACAGTAGGAACTACTAATGCAGACCCTGTAGTTGCATTGTTCAAAACTCTAAAAGAAGTCAAACCCAACACTTCTAAATGAGTTCTAATGTTAGGCTTTGGCAAAATAGTCAAACTAGGATCAATCAAATGCTCTAAATTACTGTTGTTAGAGTCACTGGTAACAAGTCCATCAGCTTTTACAGATCTGGATAAATCCTGTGTGTTGGCTTCAGTAGTAGTGTTCAAATTAGGAGAAGGTACAACACTATTATTACTGTTACCAATAATTTCTTTCATCATATTAACAGATGTAAATAACTTACTACTAGACCCAACACCCTTAATAACATCAGTTATCTGACTGTATTTAGATAGTTTACCACTAGGTACCATGCTGTTAGTAACATTAGGTGATTGTACAGTTGAAGTATCAAACACGTCCCTAGAATATTGGGTTAACAATTCAGTACCAGAAGTGTCCATAATTACTGTAGTCTCACTATGCAATGTGTAAGGCTCACTGACTTCAAGCGACTCACACATGTTATTGGGAGCATTTAAAGATAAAAGTAATGTTCCAGTCTTTTGTTCAACTAATTTAGTATGAAGAGAAGCCGTGTCATTACTAAAACAATTTTCACCCATTTCAGTTCTGAACAGTGGATAAACATGAGGAAATGGAATTCTGTTCACCAAAGTGAAAGGCGGGGAAACCAAAAGAATCAGTAACAAAACTTGAGTAAGTTGCAGTTACAGTACCTGAAATATTAACACTAGCGTCCAATACGCTCAAACACATAGAGGTGGTTACCTCTTCCTTCTGTTGCTGTTGCCTTTCCTCTGTTGTGAATTATTTCTTAACCTCGTCTCCCGTCATTTGCTGTTGGCTGGTACCTTCCTGTAAAAAATCCTGCTCGTCATGGTACGATTCCGTTACAGTGAACTCATCTAGTTGGTCTAAATGATTACCCTGCTGCTCTTTTCATTGATTTTGTTGATTAAAACTTGGTCCAGTTGTCGTTGGTCTCTTTAGTGGTGCAGACAACTGGGATGAACCATTTTGGCCTTGAGAAGGTGGAGGAACAGGATAGGCTGTACCATTAGTATATGCTTTGATGTCACGTTGTAATTTCTTAATTTTAGTTAGTCTCAACTTCTCCATGTGTTTGCTTATACTCTCAAAACATCTGGAATAATCATATTTGTACCAGACAAATTCAGGGGACTCACAGATGCATGTATTAATGATCATAATGTCATTGTTCAAAGGGTCCACTGAATTAAGGTAATGTTCATAGGTTCATAGGTTCATACTAGGCTATCTGCCCTGGGGCATTTATAAGCCTAGCCAGAATGTGTTTGGCTTTCGCCACCCATTTTAAATTTATTTTGCTATGCCCTTTTTCGAGGTTAGTATACTGTGCCTCTGTCTAACAGTGACACAGAAGTGATACCCAGGGTAAACCTACGATCTCCCATCCACTCATCAAGATTCCTCTTGAAGAGAGTCAATGAGGCACTCTGCCTAACCTGGACTGGGATTTCATTCCAGAGTGAAGGGAGCCTCTGGGTTATGAATCTGTCCCTTCAGCATGTCCTATTTATTTCAGTGCTGAGGTACAAGTCTCTCGACCGCATAGCTCGGTGGGATTTGGATTTTCTAAGGTGCAGCATGTCCATTAATTCCGGGTTGGACATGGCTTTATACATCAGACACAGATCACCTCTGAGCAAGCGGTATGTCACTGAGTAGAGCTGGAGTTTCTTTAACTGGGCAGCATATGGCATCTGTTTGAGCCCTTTCATCCTCTTGGTGAGGTACTTTTGGGGTCTTTCCAGTTGCTGCAGGTGTCTGGTAAGCTACATCCCAAAAGGGGCATTGTACTCAATTATGGGCCTGATGAGTGATGAGTAAAGAGGCACGATGACCTCCCCTGATCTAGATGTGAATCCCTTCATGATTAGGTGGGCTATATAAAATGTTTTTCTAACCACTTTGGCCACGTGGTTGTCAAATGAGAGATTGCTATCAACTTGGGTCCCCAGGTCCCTAATTACTTCTTCTGTACTTAATGGATTACCACCTATGTGGTAATTTGTGGGCACTTTGTTTTTGCCAAAGGGGATGACTATACACTTTTTGGCATTTAGCTTGAGGCCATGGCTCTGGCACCAGTTGTCTGTTTCTATGAGGCACTTTTGAAGGATGCTTGTGTCGGCTGGAGAGTCGATTATGGTGCCCAGTTTGCAGTCATCTGCGAACTTGGTCAGCCACAGTCCTTCCGTGTTGGCCTGTATCTCCAAGAAATATATACCGAACAAGAGAGGTCCCAGGACTGAGCCTTGTGGGACACCACTTGTAACTGGTTTGGAGTCTGACATGGCTCCAGCAATTCTAACCATGTGGGTTCTGTCCTTGAGCCAGTTTGCAATCCATCTATTGACATAGGGGTTTATATTTAAGCCAGTGAGCTTATCTATAATGCCGAGTGGGGTATTGTATCGAAGGCTTTGCGAGGTCCAGGTAGGCTGTGTGGACCACCTTCCCCTCGTCAATGGCCTTGGTGACTGTTTCAAAGAAATCAACCAGGTTTAAGAGGCAGGATCTGCCCTTAACAAAGCCGAACTGGGTAGGATCCAGTGTTTGTAGGTCCCCAATATCTTTATTTATGAGGTCCATGATGATCCTTTCCATAGCTTTGCAGACCAAGCTAGTCAGGCTTATGGGGGGATAGTTTCCAGAATCTGTTGAGGCACCACCTTTATGGAGAGGGACCACTGTTGCTGTATGCCACTCTTTGGGCACATATCCTGTAGTAAGGCTGAGATTGAACAGTAGTTTTATGTTTGGGTTTAGCTCTTCTTGGAGTTCATGTAGGACGCAGCCCGGGACACCGTCTGGTCCCATTGATGCTGTGTTTTTTGCTTTGGAGAGGGCGGCTCTTACCTGAGCATCTGAGATGTCAGGGGGGCAGCACTCTGCTGGGATAGATATTTGCCCTTTTGGTGGGAGGGGCGTTTGCGCTGAACCTGTCAGCTAGGATGTTGGCAATGTCTGTGGGTTCGTGTATTTTTGTCATTTTGGACTAATTCTGAGCATATCTGGGAATTGCCACCCAGGTTCCTAACATAACTAAATAAAGCCTTGTGATTATCCTTTGTGTCCTGTGCAATTTGTCTCTCGAGGCTGGCCTTAGACAATTTTATGAGTGCCCGTAGTTTTTTGCTAATACTGATCAATGATGCCTTCCCTTTTTGGGATTTTGCTCTATCATTTAGTAGCTTCCTCCTTCTATTGTATAGTTTGTTTATGGCTGGTGTCCACCAGACAGGACGTCTGCCTTTGGAGGCTTGGGTCTTGGTTTTATTTGGGATTGCATAATCCATGCTTTCCTGAAGGTGTTCATAGAATGCGTTTATAAAGGATTATGCGGTCTGGGCCGTATTTTCCACAGACCCGGGGGCTTTGAAGGATTCCACCTCAGATATGAGGAGTGTGAAATTTGCGTTAGAGAAGTTTTTCACTGTGGTTTTCTGGGCAGGGGCTAGGGTCGCGATGTGAATATCCATTGAGATTAGTTTATGGTCTGATCTTACCAGTGAGGGATACACTTCTGGTCTGGAGCATAGATTCCCCATGTTGGTGTTGATCAGGTCCAGTATGTTTTCCCCTCTTGTGGGAGTGGTAACAAGTTTTTCCATAGCATTTGAGTTTATAAGTTCTAGGAACCCTTGGGCTAGGGTGTTGGAGCTAGAGTAATGCTCCCAGTCTATGTTTGGGTAGTTGAAGTCGCCCAATATAATGGTATTTGGAGAGACCTTCATATTTTCCAGTGTTCTCAGGAAGGCCGAGTGGGGTTCCTGGGTTTGGGAGGGTGGTCTGTAGCAGGCTATAAACTGGAAGGCAGTTTTACCCACTGTTAGTTGCACATGGATAGTCTCTGATGCTTCGTGCTTTGCCACCAACCTGGAGGTGTGGGCATCTTTGATGAATATCGATACTCCCCCTCCTTTTGTGGTTCGGTCCAAGTTTTGGGGCCGAAAAGCATGGTATGAGGTATAACCTGGTAGTGCTGGGGTGCTCTCGGGAGCCCTGAAACAGGTTTCTGTTACTGTACAGATATCGATGTTCTCCATGCTAAGGAGAGTTTCGAGTGCATGCATCTTGAGGTTTAGACTTCTGGCATTGAGTAGCATTACTCTTAGTTTCTTATCCTGTGTGATACCCATGGAGGTGGGTTTGTCTTTTGAGCCTTGCCTAAAAAAGGCACTATGGGGGTAGCAAGAGCCTTTGCCAATATCCGAAAGCCCAGGGGTGAAAGGTGCAAGCCATCCCTAGCGAAGCATCGTGGCTTGTCGAGCATATCATCCCAAGCTGACAGGCATTGGATCCCCTTTGAATGACACCAGTACTTAAGCCAATTGTTGAAATTGATCATCTTGTCTTCATATTGTGGCATCATTCTTGGTGAGGGTAAGATGCTACTCAAGGTCAGGGTCATACTGGCCTGGGCTACATGCTCAGAGAGCTCCTCTATGTCTCTTTTCATGTAGTCCAGGGAGGTATGTCTCAGGTCATTCACACCAGCATGGACAATGACTGAGTCATATTTGTACTTGCCTTGGAGTGACCTGAGTGCTTGTGTTATGTGGCGGATCCTAGCACCCGACAGGCTGCTCACCGTGACCCTCTCCTTGTTCAGCCTGGTGAGCGGGACGTCAATGTGCCTGACGATAGAGTCACCTATTACAAGTGTATCAGGTGTGTTGTTTAGTCTTAAGGGCTGTGACTGTTCGGCACACTGGCTTTGTGAGATATGTGTTGCACGTGTTTTGTTTTGGGGTAGCAGTTGCTTGGGTGTCTGCATTGGAGGTCTCTGCTGCTTAGGCAGATCTTTATTTTGAGCCTCCGAGTATGTTTTTGTGTGATTATGTGTTTGGTTTGCTGTCGTGGTAGGTCTATGTGAGACTGGAATTGTAGTGAGTGTGGTTTCCTTCAACTCCTGACTGGTTATGCAGGTACTGAGTTGAGAGAGCTTAGCCTCCAGTTTGGCTATATGGTTGCATCTCTCACATGTGTTGGAAGTTGTTGGGAGGAGGAGAGGGTTGTCTGTGTACACGAGGCAGTTGTAACATTGCCTCAAGATTCCCAGATTCACCAGCTGGACCGGAGAGGAGATTGACAACTGACCTTTGGACATGCTAGAATAATATTGGGAATTCCTTTATAATTGAAAACAAGGGCCAGTGGGGAGTGAGGGTGTAGTGCTTTTAATTTTTAGTGCTGACATATAATTGCTTTAGTGAGCAAGTGCCAGGTAACTTAAGTGCAATGTGTTACAGGTAACTTGAATGCAAAAATGACAAACAGTGACTTTCTTTCAAGTGAAACAAGGAAATAACTACAGTAAGCAATGCAGATATCACTAGTGATCCACAGAAGTGCTGAGAAGCCGCGTATTAGGTGGAATTAGCGTTCCAGGGAAATAACAAGCAAACAAACAACAAGCATATAAACAAAGCTAGATTCAGCAGGCCTGGATCTAGTCTATGCTACAGCAAACAAGGTGTACCAATTTCAGTAAGATACAGTTCAAATATTCAGGCACTATAAACCTTTAACCAGAAATTCCCAGCTCAGAAGGGCAGAGTCCAGCCTCTTCTCCCACAAGAGTGCAGACCATGAACCTTCTTAATGTAAAATAACTGGCTTGAAGCCCAAGTGCTTAAACCAGAACTAATACACTTTAAGAATAACAGACACTGGGCTCTCAATCATCAGTTCCCAACTTAGAAGGATGAAAGCTACCTGTCCTGCCACCACAGTGCATGCCACAAACCTTCCTAATGTAAAACAACTGGTCTGAAGCCCAAGTGCTTAATCCAAAAGACTTAGAATGATAGCTACACTGTAATC
Organism: Protopterus annectens; assembly: GCF_019279795.1. Classification (NCBI taxonomy): domain Eukaryota; kingdom Metazoa; phylum Chordata; order Ceratodontiformes; family Protopteridae; genus Protopterus; species Protopterus annectens. The sequence goes on along the minus strand of NC_056727.1, from coordinate 248,778,987 downwards.
AAGTTACTACCAAGCAGTAATAAATACAATTGAATACTTTAGAGAATGCCTGGATTAGTGCTCAAGTTACACAAACAAAGCTAGATCCAGGAGGCCCGAATCCAGTCTATGCCACAGTAAACAAGGCGCACCGACTTCAGTAAGAAGCAGTTCAGATATGCATGCACTGTTTATTGATAAGATGCATAATTTCTGCTCCATGCTTGCTAAACAGATCCAACAGGTTATTGTGAAATGCAGAACCTGGAACCAGACCTGTTGGATATTGCCAAGATCTCAAGCCTTTTGGGACAACTTTTCCCTAAGGTATTTATCAAAACTCTTCAACTTCACTTGTTGGTGTTACTACTGGTTTTATTTTTGTTATTTTAATAAAGAGCTGAAGAGCTGAAGAGTCTGAGGTGCTGTCTTTTCCTGCCTTGACTTGCTTTGTTGCAGTTTGTGGTGCCGTTTGTGTTCTTCAATAATTTATACTACTGTTCTAGAGTGAATGCAGATGTGATAGTCTTAACAGTTTGTGTTTATATTGTTTGAGTTTCTCTTTCTGTCCTCTCTAAAATACTTCCATCTATCTTTTGTGTGCTAAACACCATATTTGGTAACAATGTTTATTATTTTTTTCTCTCCTCAGCTATCAGCCAAGTTTGTCTTTTTCCTGTCCATACTGGCAGCGTACTGTTAAAAGTCCTGCACACTGCATTAAACGGTTGCAACGAAACTCACTCATCACACAGCTCTGTTCTCTTACCTTGCAGTGTCTCCTTATCTGCAAAGTATGTTGGCTTAGGTTTTACAATTTACAATATACTTACTTAAGGCATTATCTACTGTACTGTCTAGCAAGTTGGTATGCTGTAAAGTAGCTTGGCGGCAAGGAAACCCTCCCCCCATTTCTTAATAGACTGACGGTTAGTTTCAACAAACTTATGTCTATTACATGCTGGACTCATTAGCTTGTGTTAAGATATTTCTTACCCAACTTGTTTTAAGTTATCTCTTACCTGATAGTACTACACAACAAAACCTCTTATTCTTACTATGAACAGTACATAGCCTTATTCTGTTAGAGTTTCTAGTGATTGTTTCTGGACTGTGCTTGGCTCTGGGCTTGGCTCAACCTGCTCCCACCCCCATTCCCACCCACCCCCATATCATTTCCTTTCTAGCTAACTACTTTGCACCTCCCACAACATACACCCACCCCCTCCTGTCTTTCACTCCATAATAAACTATACCTCAACCATCTTGCTGCTACAACAAAATATTATAACTTCACCCCCCCTACTGGTACTAGCTGGTATACACTATTATCCACTATCTAACAGAAAAAAAACTGTACTCCATTGCATTTTATTAACTAAAAACACCCTACAATATGTACTCCTCTAAGAGTAAAACCTATGAATTTCTAACTACATCCATCCTATTACTGCCTCTCCAACTAGTCCTTCTTATACTCATATCACTTAACATCCACTTACACCCCAAACATATCTCCCCTACAAACCCAAATTGTTGTAGCCATATAAATAATCACCAGATCTTCACCATTTTCCATCTAGCTTCTCTTTAAATACTCCCTTACCAAAAATACACTCACCTAACACCCAACCCACCCATACCAAACACAAAACCAAATACTACACCCCCACTGCTAATATGCTCAGACTCATCTACCTCCACAAAAGCATTCTCTTAGCTGGAGACATTCATTCCAATCCTGGTCCAACACACCTCACTGCTAGCCCTCCTAACCCCAAGGTCAATAATCTCCCAAACAAACATCATTCATTCTATTCAATAAACACTAGGAGTATTCTGAACAAAGTAAGTGAACTACATGCTTGGATCTCCCACCATACTCCTGATATTCTTGTTCTGACTGAAACCTGGTTGAAATCCCAACACCAAGACATAGAGATCTTTCCCTCTGGCTATAGCATACACTGTCTAGATTGATCAAAAAGGAAAGGTGGAGGCATTGCTATCCTACACTCTAACCACCTTACCATTTCTAACTCTACTTTTACATCCCAAGCCTTCTCCCCAGCTGAAATTTTATCTGTAAACCTAAATATTAGTAGCCATTTCACTATCACCGTTGTAGCAATTTACATTCCAGCAGGTGATAATATCCCCCTACTGAAAAATATGCTTGCTCATATCTCCTAACATGCCCCAAATTAAACTATCATTCTTGGGGATGTCAACATTAACTGGCTATCTCTCTCCTCTCAAAACTCCTCACAACACCTTCATCTCTACAGCTTTACTCATCTCATCTCTGATCCCACTTATTTCAATAACTCCCATACAGCCTCATCTCTCCTTGACTGGATTCTTGTCTCTCACCCTTCCAAATTCCCTAAGTAATCACTGTCCAGTAGAAATACTAAGTTACACATCCCATAAAGCTAAACCTCAAAGGTTTATCAAACACGACAACTAACAAACTTTAATCCTTAAACTCTCAAATCTTTATTATCAAAAGTGAACTGGAATCCCTTAAAACTACTCCCCTTAGATGAAGCTGTCCATTTTTTTAACTTCACTTTCCTTAGTATTTTAAATTCTCTGGTATCCCTTAGAAAAGTCCACATAAAGTCTAACATATCCCCATGGCTGACCGTAAACACAAGTGCACTACTAAAAAAAAAAAAAGACACAGCATGGAAAATTTAGACTAAAACTGAACATAAACCAGACCTCCAGAAATATAAAGAACTTAGAAATCTTGCCAAAAGTCACATAAATAAAGATAAGAAAAACTTTTATAATAATCCATCTTCTACCATTAAATCCAACCCTCAAAAGTTCTGGCACTCTGTAAATCAAATACTACACCCAGGTACGCAAGTGTCCCCTAACCCTCATTCTGACAAAACACATGAGGAAACTGCCTCCATATTTAACAACTGCTTTATAGACTCAATATCCAAATTACTAAATCAAGACACAAACCATTCCACCAACAATAATAGACCTAATAGCTCAAACTCTGCCATCAATAGTAACCCTACCACTACCTTCTCCCTCAAACCTGTCTCCATTAACTATATTAAAACTCTACTATCTAAATTAAAACCTTGCTCCACATCTGTAGACAACATTTCCTCTGCATTACTTCAGGCTGCTGCTGATGTTCTTGCTTTCCCAGTTTCTATTCTAATAAACTGCTCTATTACGGAGTCCACATTCCCTTCCATCTGGAAGCAATTTTACACCCTTCCAATACACAAAGGAGGAAACTCCACAGATATAACTAATTTTAGACCTATAGCCATACTCTCACCACTCTCCAAAATTCTGGAAAAATGTATACACAATCAAGTCTTACACTACCTTCTGCAAGAAAACCAGCTCACACCTACCCAACATGGCTTTCATCCCATGCACAGCACTACTACAGCTCTCCTGTCTTTCCTAAACTCTGTATCACTACCTAAAGACAGTAACAAACTTATCTCCTGTCTTTTCCTTGACCTCTCTAAAGCCTTTGATACAGTGTCTCATAAACTTCTTCTCCTTAAACTACCAAACTTACATTTATCTCCATCCACCATATCTTGGTTTTAACAACTATCGATCTGATAGACTCCAATCAGTCAAATGGCTCTCAGCTTTCCCCCCTCTTAGGTTCATAGGTTCATAGATTAGTACTATGCTAACTGCCATTGAGAGCCATTTTAAGCCTAACCAATTATCCCTTGTGAGACTCAAACCCTGTATCTTATGTTTATGAGACAAAGACCTTAACCATTAGGCCACCATCTTCTTCCTGTTAAAATAGGTGTTCCACAAGGCTCCATCCTTGTGTCACTTTTTTTTAACATTTTTACCAATCTTATCTACTCTTCCTGCCCTGGATCCTCACTGATACAATACGCAGATGATTCTACACTTATCACTATTGCCGAATCACCAACTCAACTAAAATCAGACACAGAGTCCTCTTTTAACTCTGTAGAAAACTGGCTATCTGAAAACCAACTTATCCTTAATCCAAAGAAAACCAAATTACTACTCTTTCTCCCTAAAATCCTTAAACACATAAAGTATACCTTCTCCATACTGTCACAAAATGATACTCAAATACAGGTGGACACCAGTACAAAACTCTTAGGTGTTACTATTGATGATAGACTAACCTTTGATTTACACATCAATAATTGTATCTGAAAAACACATCTCAAGCTAGGTCTCCTCTATGGAAACAAAAATATCTTACCAAAACAGCAAAACTAACCCTTTCAAATGCCTACCTCTTACCCACTTTACATTATAGCTCCCAAATTCTCACTAGACTCAACACTGGACTACTAAACAAGTTAGAAACAACTTATAACAGGATTTCCAGATTTGCTGCCAAAAATTCTTACAGATCCCATCACTGTCTCTCACTAAAAGAACTAAATTGGCTAGAATTACCTAACCTGCTTCAGTATAATCAGTTTCAGATTATTCATTCCATTCTCTACAAACCCTCTTTCTGTCCAACTATCTCATCTCTAATCTCTCATTACCTACCCACTAGATTACTCCGCAGTTCTGAACAAGGCCTACTAAAAATCTACAAACCAAGGACCAAAATGGGTCACCTAGTCTATAGCTTTAACCCTTCCAAGGCCTGGAATAGTCTACCACTATATATAAGATCTCTTGAACACCCCAATAAATTCAAAACCACTACAAAAAAATACCTTCATGAAAAATGGACCTGCCAGTGCAATTATCCCCGTAAACACTCCCCTATAACCTTCTACTTCTCTTCTCTCTTCCTTCCCTTCAATAAACAAACTTACTACTTTATCTTCTCCTCTTGGTTCATCACTGTACAAACATAACTAGTAAAATATTTCAGCTATGTAACTATTGCACTATTATGTATATAATATGTAATTATGAATGTATCCCTCTGATGAATGCATTTCTATGTATTTCACTTACCACAGTTTAATGTATGACACTGTAATGCAATAATGTGTGGTACTGATGAATGTAATGTGTGGCACTTTAATGCAGTAATCTGTGGTACTGATGAATGTATTTCTGTATGTATTCAATATGTAAAATTTCTATTTTCTGTTGGAGCTTTTCTCCTCAGGCCTCTGCTGAAAATGGGCATTTGTAGCCCGGTTGGACAAACCCAGTCAACAAATATAAAATAAATAAATAAATAAATAAATAGAGAGAGAGAGAGAGAGAGAGAGAGAGAGAGAAATAAAATCTATTTGTTAACCAAGTAAGCCCACTGAACAAGGTGTCCCTTTTCAGGGATAAGTATGAGCAATCCCTGGATAAGTGACTTGCTCAAGGTCTACAATAGGTGAATGGGGCTAAGGGAATAACCCCTGTATCACAATAAATAAAGCTCACAACTCTAACCTCTGTGCCAGCTGCAAATGTGTATGTGAGTGGTCATGTTCTCTTTTATCAAGAATCCAAAATTTTGTTAGACATTCTGTTGAAAAAGTGCATATTTTGAACAAATTAAAACCAACAGAAAAATAAGTGCCTTGCAGTAGGTACAAAATGACCCTATGCCACTACTTTAAAGAGCATCAGTGGTAACAAAATAATTACATGTATTCCTAATGAAAGCTCAGTGCATACATAGCCATCCCACACTATCCTGAGCAGCAGTAGCCAACTGATTTAACAACAAGTCACCAATGCTGGAGTGCTTGACTTACCGAGTAAGTGATGGGAATGAGGGAAAACGTTGTGGGCCCAAACAAGTAAGTGAAAGAAATGCAAAATTAAAAAAAAAAAATAAATAAAAAAACATAACTAAATTAATGACAAAAATTGCAAATGTGTAGCTACTGCTGTGTACACAGCTTGTATGTGTCTCCTTCTATGGACGCAGAAATACATGCATACATATATACATACAAAAATACATGTGAAAAATGCAGATGTAGGAATAACCAGACATAATAATAAGTGCCTAAATAATAGATAACTGCACAGTGATTATATTACCAGGCATGAAGAAAGTGTAATACATATACAAAGACCAAATGAATGTCTAAATAATAGACAAAATGAAGGGTATCATGCTGACTCAAACCTCTACTCTATAAAGTTTTGATCTTGCCAATGAGCTGACATGCTGCTAACGAAAATCTGCTTAAACTACCAAATTTTAATTACTGCATTTCTCTGCTGACCAACTCCCAGCTGAATACCTGCAAATGTCAGCAGATACCATTGCCTATCCAATCTCAATTCTAATCAATCGCACAATATCAGATGCCAAAATTCCTATCATCTTGAAAATGTCCTATGTAATTCCCTTACATAAAGGAGGTTCCTCTACTGAATACTCAAATTATAGCCCATAGCCATACTCTCTCCACTTGCAAAGATTATGGAGAGATGTATACATAAACAATTCATGCAACACCTAATCCAGAATCACCTTATGGCTAATACCCAGCACGGCTTTCGCCGACATCATAGTACTACCACAACCCTAATGTCTTTCACTAACACCATAAACAATAACCGCAACTATAATCGCACTTCCTCTGCCCTCTTCTTGGATCTTTCCAAGGCATTTGATATGGTTGATCACCAACTTATGATTCATACCCTGTAAACCTTCTGCCTAGATCCTAAAGCCCTCCTTTGGTTTACATCCTATCTTAATGACAGACAACAAGTTGTCCTCTGGCAGAATAAGCTCTCTAATCAATTACCAAACACTCTTGTAGTACCACAAAGCTCCATATTAGGACAGCTACTGTTTTCCATCTTTATTAATGACCTTCCTACTATCATACCAAACATCAGCTGTATCCAATACGCTGACTTTACTCTGATCTGCTCAGCTCTATCTCCCACTGACTTAAAGACTGATACCCAATCTACATTTACTACCATAGAAAACTGGCTCTCCAAGCATTGGCTACTACTTAATCCCAAAAAAAACTAAAATGCTCATATTCCCACCAACCCAAAAGTCTGTATTCTTCTCCTTCACCACAAATGCAAAAGATGGTACAGTCATCTCCCCCAACCCCAATACAAAATTACTGGGTGTCATTATAGACAATAACTTAAAATTTGACCACCATGTAAATCAAACAATCAAGAACATCAATAAAAACTTGGTTCACTCTATAGAATCAAAGCCTTCCTCACCCCTCCAGCTAAAATAACCATTGCTCGCTCCCACCTACTTTCAACACTCCTATATGCCTCCCCCCTTCTCGCCAATGTAAATAAAACTGAACTTAATAGACTAACAACCTGTTATAATCACATTGCCAGGTTTGCAACAGGCCTGCCTTTCAGAACCCATCACTGCATCACCCTCAAACAGCTTGGATGGCTGGAATTTCCTAATCTAATCCAATATAATCTGCTGATATTGGCTAATAAAATCGTCTACAACCCAGATAATACACCAGCCCTTAGAAATTCTATCCTCCCCCATAACAGCACAAGACTGCTCCAGTCCTCTAATAAGCTACAAATCCAGACAATTAAAATTAACTATGCAGCTGGCATGGCCCTATTTGCAAACACGGTAGGTAGAATCTGGAACATGCTTCCAGCTGGCATGACCATTCTCTCCTCCCTATGCCAATTTAAAGCCAACATTAAAGATCTGGCATTAAATTGGTTATGCTACTGTGACAAGCCTGGCAAAGCCATCAACATGAATGTAATTTACTTATCTAGTAGCTATTGTTAATTTCTCCTGACTACAACCAGGGTAATTTCTATACTGTAAACTTGTCTATTCAATGCTTAATTATGTACCTTTGGAAATAACCTTCATGTAAATTTGTACTATTTAGTCTGAATGCATTTTTTATCTGCACTTTTATTTTATTTTTATTATTTTTTTTTTATTTGTATTGGTACATGTGTATGTTTGGAGCTTATCTCCCCGGGCCTACGCTGTAAATGGACACTGATCCATTCGGACTATCCCGGTCAACAAATGTAAAATAAAATAAATAAAAATAAATAAATAGCTCAAGAGCATTGTTACAAACTTACCAGCATCAAGGCTACTGATATTACAGGAAGCTGATTAAATACAAGCTCACTATCCCAGTAAATTAACAGAGGTAACCTCATGATATACAAAGTGATAAAGACTTAAACCTAACTTAAGTTTAAATGATAAACCTGGCGGATTTTTGAAAATGTCACCAAAGCAATGGGTGAAGGCAAAACAATACACACCATATACTTCAACCTGGCCAAAGCTTTTGACTCAATTTCCAACTCAGGCATAGTAGATAAAGCTAAATATACTAGGAATAAACCCCTATGTCACCTGCTGGATTGCCATTTGGCTCAAAGATAGGATGCAGATAATCAAAATAGTGGTACTTACGTCCACAAAGAGACCAGTCACCAGTGGAGCCCTCCCAGGGCTCTGTGCTAGGACTTCTCTTATTTGACATCTACTTTTCTGAAGTAAAAGCCAATAACAACGGGCTCTGGCTGACTAGGTTTTCAAATTGATTTATTTCATATCAGCAAGTCAAATGGCATCAGAATTATGTGATTCAGGGCTCTGTAGCTCTTCTGCAGCATCAACAGAACAGTTTGGAAAGGCAGGTATAACTTATAGAAGATACTCCTGCTCTGGAACAGACTCCCCTTCCACAAAAAAACAAAATTCATCATTGCCCATATTCAAAGGTATCTTAGATCTATAGATGGGAAACAGAAAATTTACCCCAGGACTGCCCCCTGTACTACTCATGGACAGAAGCATCTCCTAAATGCTTTATCCCATGCATGGACCCCTCAGATTATCTATGGTATGATCACATTTATTCTGATTTGGATACTATATTATTTTTGACCATGATATTGGGCAAAGCAGTCTATAAATAAATGTGATAGATTATTTCGAGCACAAAAACAGAAACTGGCTAGGCTTAAAATGTCCTACAAAAGCAGCTAGCCCAAACCTTATAGAATAAGTAGAAGACAGGTGTGCTTAAGGAATCTTATTCACTATACAACAAAAGGGAAGGTTTCAGGATTTGACAAGAATTAAATCAGCACCAGCATCTAGTAACTTTAACAAGATATAGTAAATTATTCATTTAATGCCAGTAAGATCATTGGTTTATGCAGAGGTAGAAATTGGTTATGTGTACCAGAACCATCACTCTTATACTCTGGATGGACCAGCCGTTTGAGCAGTGATCCTGGTGCATTGTTATTCGCTGTCTGTTCCTTATGGACCTCAACTAGAAAGTTTGTTAAAATGCAGTGAAAAGAAAAAAATGTTTTTTTGATAAAGTGGCCAGGTGAGAATTCTGTGATTTATTGGCTGATGGGGTGTGAAGATTATAGATTAGAACAGAATAAATAGCTGCAGATCCAGACAGCAATATTTATAGCTTAACTAGATTGTGGTTTTCAGAGATGCCTACAAACACACACACACATGCACACACACGCACACACACACACACACACACACACACACACACACACACACACACACACACACACACACAAAGCATTTTTCAAGCTGAACAGTCTTTGTTTCAAGAACTGAAGTATAGCAATGCAGGATTTATACTTGTGTGTACTTTTACAACAGCGGCTATTAGTTATTTAAATGAGTCCCAGCTGTTTTACCTTTGTGTTGCCGCTGACCGCACTGTGTTCCATTAAGTGCTACTAGCACAGCATACTGAATCAATCTAAATCTAATAAATGTTGGAAGACATGCTTTCAGTATATAAATGCTGAAGTCATTTACACCTAAAAGTGATACCACTAAAAGCAACCCCTATAAAAACATTGAGTTTAATGCCACGTTCTAGGTGAAGGAAAATAGTAAATCAATATATTTCAAAATGTGAACCTTATTTGCAAGTGTCTAAGCAGTTTTGTATACTATTTGCAGAACAGAAAATAACAAATATTTGTCAATAATCTGTTACAATGTTGCTGGTTCACTGCTTTGTTCAAGCTAAAGATCTTTAACAGTTTAAAAAAAAACATAAAGGATGATTAGCAATTATGTTTTGATTCTCAATTAACTTAGTTGTACCCTTCAATTATGTGATAGAAATTATACCAAAGAAAAGTTTTTTTTTTTATCCAAGCCACTATGAAACCTTCAAATGTGTTATGCACCCTCATAACCTTAGAAGGCACAAGTTTTGTTCTTCATATACACACATTTATATAGACACATAGAACTGAGTGTGTGTGTGTGTGTGTGTGTGTGTGTGTGTGTGTGTGTGTGTGTGTGTGTGTGTGTGCGTGTGTGTGCGTGTGTGTGTGAGTATGGAATGATGGATAGCTTCACAGTAGTATATCTGTAATAGGGTTTATATGACACAAGTTTAACAGATATACTACTCAAGCTGCTCCATCCTGAATGATCCACAAATGTACCTTTTGAATAGGATGGACATATGTAGTCCAGTGTTTAAGTGGGAAACAAATTACCCATTTTCCACAATTTAAAATTTAAACTGAATGTCTGTGAAATCAGTGGTGTTAATCAATTTAAAACATACATTTTAATTATTATTATTATTATTATTATTATTATTATTATATTATGATGCAGCATTGCTCCATATTGAGGAATATAACTGTGATTTTCAGGGCCTCTACTTATGGGGTGGATAGTTAGTGGTTTCAAGCCTTGCATGTCTGTTTACTTTCTGTGAAATTCCCGTGAGAAGATTTCAGATGGAAGCTTATTTGTAGCACCCTGTTGGAGAACAAAGGGTTGAAAAGGGTAAAATGTTTAGGCAATTCTATGATGAGGAAAGGAAGGATGTCACTAGCTTATTAAATAAAAATGACAACAACATTGAAAGAACTAGCTAAAAGGACAAAGAGCCTGCAGTGTAATGTATTTGTTTTCTGCCTAGAGAAGTAGATCACTTATGAAACCATGAAAGCAAAATTAAAACAAACAAACAAACATTAAAAATAAAACAAGAATATGTTACTACACAACAAGAGAAAAAGATGGCAACTAGGCTGGAGTGGATAGCTGAAGCAGTTAAAATCGATTATGTGGAGAACAGAGGAAGAGGGGAGAATTTTCATATCCAGAGTTTGCAAAATTTGTTTGAGATGAAGACCTAGTTGATATTGCAAAATAATTCCTACTTCTTGCAATTAATGCACTAAATGATCTGGTATGGACTGGTCACCAGAACTACTTAATTCTTCTGTGAGACCTTGCAGTTTTCAGACTTAATTCCCCTGTGAGACCTTGCAGTTCTCTATAAAACCACACTTATATTGTTCTATAAGCTTAAAAGATTTGGTGCTAAAGAGTGTTTTTTTTTCAAAGAAAGCTGCATTGTACAGAAGGATAAAGGATAATCGTGCTAGAGTGAGGATCTTGTAAGTATATTCATTTGTACTATTTCTGAATATGTCCTTAAACAAGCAAGGATACAGCTGCAAACCATGTCTGATCTCTTCATGATGGCTTTCCATGCCTACTTGGTCATTTTAGTAAAGGGGTGTAAGTAGTACTTTGATTGCAGTAACAGTTGTGCTACAGATAGCACACTTGCCTTTGGTGCAGACAGCTATGGGTTCAATTCCATACCAGCTAGATGGATTGCTGACACTGTAGAACAGCATTAGGGAGTGCTGCACTCCTGATGGTGTTATCCTTTAGATGAGATTTTAAACCAAGGTCCCACATGTTTGAGTTGGTGGTAGCACATGTGGATTAAAAGGCCCCATGATACCTATCTTTAAAACACCAGACTGATTTCTCTCCCCCCCTTACCTGACCTCTAATCCTACTGAGTACTTATACTTACTATCTATCTTTCTTCCTCCTTCTAATCCTTTTTGCTCTACCTATTTCTCTCTCCTCTCCTATCTCCTCTTGCTAACCCTTTTTTCTCTTACTTCTTAACTACTTTCGCCTCCCTTCTTTTTACCTAACACTACTCCTTTTACTTCTCCTCCTACTTTTTCCATTTATAGCAGAAGCCTTAAGATATAGCCTGTTAGTATTAAGTAAGATGCTGTGAATCTGATTTAATTCTAGTCATGTCTATTATTGATTATGTGCCTTAATTTTTATTGATCTTATTACCATTTTTATTATTACCAATTTTTATTCAAAATTTTTTTTCTTTTCTTTGTATTCTATGTGTTTATTATTATCTTGTCTGTTTGTTATGTTTTATGTGGAGCTTTTCTACTGAAAATGGAATTATATCCAGCTAGACTAGCCCGGTCAACAAATGTAAAATAAAATAAAATGAAAAATAAAATAAAAGAATTAAGGATGTTTCCCAATGCCCTGGCCAAATTTCACCCTAGAAGTGCAGATACCACCTTAGGTATCCTATGAAAAGAGGCCACTAGCTTAGCAGGAGAAACTTGGACAACAAAGAATAAATACGTTGGATGTAGTTCAGGTTTTTGTGGATAACTTCAGGGAGTAGCACAATATCAAGAAAAGAGACCTAAAGCATACAGAAAGAGGAGCAGAACTACATAAATCAATAATGGACTGATATTATAGTCACAGACATCACAACAAAGAAAACAGCAAACAGAAACCTATCTCAAAAGAGAGGAAGGGAGGAAAATGAGACCATGGAAACTACAGACCCATAAATCTCATTGGTCTCATATGCAAAAGCATGGAAAGAATTATCATGGAAATGATCGATAATGACATAGGAAATCTCCAAACACTGGACCCAAACCAGTCTGGTTTTGTCAAGGGCAGGTCATGCCTGCTCAACCTAGTGGACTTTGAGAAGGTCACCAAAACAGTGGATGATAGCAAAGTGGTTCATACTGCCTACATTCATCAAGATAAGAAATTTTACACAATACCCCATTCAAGCATTGTTGACAAACTCAATAAGTTAGGTATAAACCCTGTCACACAGTAGATAGCCAGCTGGCTCTCAATTAGGAACCAGGAAGTTAGAATTGGGAATCAAGCTCTAGAAAGAGGCCAGTCACAAGTGAAGTTGCTCAGGGATTGGTTCTGGGACTGGTCCTTTTTGACATATACTTCTCTGAAGTCAAGGCCAATGTCAAGGGCCTCTGGCTGATCAAATTTGCAGACAACAGCAAATTGGGAGGAGTAATAGAATCCCCCATTGACAATAATAGGTTCATAGTTCATAGTTCATAGTTCAGGCACCTTGTGTTTGTAAGGCAAACACATTAGCCATTAAGCCACCCTCCTAATATTTTCCAGGAAGGGCTGACATAGACAAATAACTTGTGTCAGAGGTATTAACTAAAACTAACTACAAAAAATGCATGATAGTATCCTTTGGGAAGTCATCCACCCCTGGTAACTTTCATATTGATAATACACTCCTAAGAGTTGCCCAGTAGTCAAGAACTTGGGAACACACATAGACAGTAATTTAACCTTTACCATCATGGATCTACAGTTGTGGGGAAATCATTCTATTTTGTGCAACTTATAAACAAAGTTATGGCATCTAGGTCCGAAGAGGTTATTGTTCCATTACATTTAGCATTCATCAGACCTGTCATTGAGTACAATGCCCCCTTTGGTATGTACCTAACCAGGCACAGCAAACAATTGGAATGTCTACAGAGGTTTCTCACTAAAAGAATGAAGTGCATAATTAACATGTCTTATGCAGAACACCTCAAGGCCCAGCCCCTGTATTCTGACTCCAACAGGCCGTTGAGGCGAGATCTATGCCTGGTATAAAAGGCATCATCTGGTCCCACTATGATGCACCTCCTGCTTATTTGCAAAACAAACAGCACCAGAATTATCCACTCTAAAGACTTAAACCTTGCCTGTGATATAAATAGGACTTGCTGGAGATCCAGGTATGTATCTCAGAGACTAATCCTTCTCTGGAACAGGTTCCCCGTCCATGTGAAGCAGAGCTCCTCCCTAACTCAATTCAATGGTAACTTGGACAGTTAGATGGAGAAAATATTTGGTACCTATATCGTAATGGACCCAGGCAGCCTGTAAATGGTTCATCTCCCAAGCCGAGCTTGTAAATGTTTCATCTCCCAAGCCCCTGCTTACACTTATCAAGGGTACCAGAACTTGTCAGAGATTTGGGATGCATGACTAGTCTTAAAATGTTCCCAGTGGTCATTAGCCTAATATGTACTATTAACCTAAGTACATAAAGAATTGGACATCCAGGAGTATCTACAGAATTACATCCTGAGTCCATATGAGAGGATGATGATGATCGGAGAAGCCTTAGTGGTAGTAGGCATAGTTATGTAAAGTGCTTTTCTTAGAAGTGATCAGCCAAGGACATTAGTGACTTTGATGATGACAATGGAGACATCTAATGTATTCTTTCTATGTATAATGCAAGGAAAATGCCTGTGAGCCCAGATATTCCTTAAAGTCAAAGAGAAAGGAGGATGACTCTGTTGATGTTTGACTGTCTGTCAAAGGATAGAAGTTATTAGTAGCGCCATGGGCCAAGGGTATGGTGCTTTTTGTTACTAATGTTTTGCAAAAATCTAGCTATTACCTACTGTTATGTTTCTTATTTTTTCCATGTTATTTTTGTCCCCATGGCTGTCAACCATCAAGCCACCCTTCAACTGTATGTGGTTTGTGCTTTCCCTTACCCAGGAATTTCACCAGGGGTTAGGGCAAGAGCTGTAAGGGGGGGGGGGGTTGTTATTCAGGCAAGCACGAGGATACTTCATGCTTCCATCTGTGTCCCAGTAATAAGTTTGATTGTACTGGCCTAACCCCTTCCCTAGCTGTGTAGATGTATGATCCATGTCACTGTGGAGGCTGTCATGTCTTCTCTGTATGAGTAGTGCATCTGCCCTTCTGCTTCAAATGCTAGCACCAGGCAATGACATAATGAGTCAAATGCCCACCCCTGTGCCATGCATTTGCATTTCTGCTTTACTTTAAAGCCCAGTATAAGTCCACAGCTGCCACCCTCATGAAGGGCATGCCCATACTTCTGTACCAGGTCCATCAGGCATCCAAGCTGGTAATCGAGTTAGGGTTACCTAGCTCATTGTCAGAGCTTTTCTCTTTAAGACACAATCACTGCTAGCTTGGAGACCCTGACATTTAATGACTGATTTTAAAATACTCATGCATGACTGCATAATCAAGGGAAAGACATGTGGATGGAGGATCACAGACAGCATAGTTAGATCATCTTCTCTTTACTTTTGTTGCTGTGAAGGGTTGCAAATACAGAGTCTGAGCTAAATAATATATTGTGAACCTAGCATTAACCATTGAAGTAAAAGAGGACTGCAGTTCCCATTATTATGGGCTACTAAGCCCCTTTATGTTGCTGTTTTTGTTTCCATGGCATTTACAAATTTTAAATAGCTTTGCTTACTTCGCATAAAGAAAATATCTATTTTTGCCTTACATGTGAAAGTGTGTCCAGCAGCTTTGGGAGGTTTTGATTCCCTACTAGGTGGGCTACTGGAGTTCTGTTACTACAGAATGGTTCCAGAAATATATCCTCTAGTACCAAGGACTCTTGTTTGTAAGTTACTGCAACAGGTGTGGAAGAAGTGCTCTTGTATGGATTATTTTGGAGGCATGCTCAGTGAAATATGGCAGGATTGTGTCAATTATTCAGTCCAATATTGCTTCTCAGAGGATTAGGCAAAGTAATTCACGCATGTTGCTTTTCAGTTTTTGCTCTTGTCTTTAATATGCTACTTATGCTTGTTAATATTTTTCAAGTCTTTTTTGTATCATCAGTGGGGGAGCACAGATGATGGAATGATAGGCTAAGAAAGTTAGCATAAGGGACTTTAGAATTAGCAGAGGGATGTTCCATTGAGAGTTGGCTGTTTTCATAGTTAGGATGGCATTGGACCTGCTAAGCTGGATGGGGGGGACTGTTGGCTGCATATAAATTCTAGTAGTTGAAGAACTAGTACTTCAAAGGTGAGAAAGAGGGCCAAGAGTTGGCAATGTCTATGTTGCTAGAAAGTGACCATTGGAATCTGCATTGGCACCAACATCAACTCCCCTTTCCCCATTTTAAACATGGTGTTGGAGTATCCAACCAGCTATGATTATCATCTAGATGGTTATCCCTGTTGGTGGTAAAAAATTATATAACATTCATAAGTAAGCCAATCAGTCAATCAATCAATCAATCAATCAATCAATCAATCAATCAATCACTTAGCTGCTCTGTTTATTCAAGTTTCTAGTGTTATTAAATAAAATGTTAGTAATAACTAAGTTCTTCCACATTTTAACAAACAGGAAATAAAGAAACATAAAATAAATAAGTTCAGTCTGGAAGTAGCAATATCATGATAAGGAGCATTATAATCTGAATATTAATATCTACTTATAAGTAATTGTATATTACTTGCAGTGCTAGAAGAATATAAGCAGTATGTAGCAGTCAAGTAATGATACTATTGATAGCCATAGCAGGACATACAGAGCTGACTATAGATTAGGAAATGTGAGGAAGTTAAGAATGCATGGGAGCACTGTACATTACAGAGCTGACTATGGATTAGGATTTAGGAAATGTGAGGAAGTTAACAATGCATGGGAGCATTGTATGTTATTCACAGCTGAATGGAGAGCTACTGTGTGACTCCAGTAGGAATCTGGAAATTTAGCTATTGAAGTATTATAACCATTCCACCTTCCTCATGTAGGAAGGATTTGGCCTGAATTAATTATTCATTCAGGATTTTTGTAGAGATCGATAGTGTCTGATGCTGTACATTTTTATCTAAGAGTCATGGCCTTTTTCTGGAGGGATAATAAGACATAGGCACTGTCTTTTCATACTTCATTCAGAAGCTGGGATGATGACTATTTATAGATACTGGTAAGGATTCAATAAACAATGCACAGCTTGCTAAAACCATGAGCACGTCGCACTGATTTGTACTCAGTAAGTAGCTCTGCACAATGTATAGAGCCATGCAAACATGGTAAACATTGTGGTATACTATTTACTGCAGAAGCAGTTGAATTGTATGCTATTAAACCAATCCAAGATTGTATAGCAATTCAACAAGCTATAAAGCAACCGTGTAAACTTAGCCTTTTGTCTTGTATTCCAAAACCAACTGGAATACAGCCAGTGAAACTACACTGGAGGAAAACAATGCTAGGAGCTGCTGCTGATCCTCTGGTTGTGTATGTGCAACAGGCTCATGTCTATGCTGCTGCTGCTGCTGACAGACATCAGGCAAGGAGGAGAAGGGTATTTAGACCCCTTTTAACTCTTCATGGTCTGCATGAGGTGGAAACAATAGAGTGCTACAGGGTGGATAGGGATACATTCCAGGAACTTTGCAACCTCTGTCATCCTCATCTCACAGCAAGGGCAAACAGAAAAGAACCAATGCCTGTGGAGACCAAGGTATGTGTAGCACTTAGAATAATGCACTACAGGAACCTTTCTGAGACCCACAGGAGATATGCTGGGGTGTAACAGGCATCAGCATCCAGGATCCTACACCAATTCCTGGTTTTGGAGCCTTTTGGATTTTGTGTTTTACCAATTCCTGAATGCTAAACTACAGCATGCCAGTGAGTATATATATTTTTCCTATAGCCCTGAGGACAGTGCTAGAACTATGCAGGATTTCTACCCCATAGAACACTTTCATGAAGTCTTGGGTGCCATAGATCACATGCACATTAATGTCAGAGCACTACCCAGTAAAAGGGAAGGGTGTACATCAACAGATAGGGGTTCCAGTCCATTAACTTCGAGGTCATGTGTAATGCTAAGGGAATCATCTTGAATGTGGGTGCTGGCAACCCTGGCAGTTACAGCAGGCCCCATAGCTGGCACAACTCAAAGCTCTACCAGAGTTTTTTCAGAGATGATATCTCACAAGACCATATACTGGAGGATGCAGGGTATGCCCTTCTGAGCTGGGAATTTCTGGTTAAAGGTTTATAGTGCCTGAATATTTGAACTGTATCTTACTGAAATTGGTATACCTTGTTTGCTGTAGCATAGACTAGATCCAGGCCTGCTGAATCTAGCTTTGTTTATATGCTTGTTGTTTGTTTGCTTGTTATTTCCCTGGAACGCTAATTCCACCTAATACGTGGCTTCTCAGCGCTTCTCTGGATCACTAGTGATATCTGCATTGCTTACTGTACTTATTTCCTTGTTTCACTTAAAAGAAAGTTACTGTTTGTCATTTTGCATTTAAGTTACCTGTAACACATTGCACTTAAGTTACCTGGCACTTGCTCACTAAAGCAATTATATAAGTCAGCACTAAAATTAAAAGGCCTACACCCTCACTCCCCACTGGCCCTGGTTTTCAATTATTAAGGAATTCCCAATATTATTCTAGCATGTCCAAAGGTCAGTTGTCAATCTCCTCTCCGGTCCAGCTGGTGAATCTGGGAATCTTGAGGCAATTTTACAACTGCCTCATGTACACAGACAACCCTCTCCTCCTCCCAACAAATTCCAACACATGTGAGAGATGCAACCATATAGCCAAACTGGAGGCTAAGCTCTTTCAACTCAGTACTGGCATAACCAGTCAGGAGGAGAAGGAAACCACACTCACTACAATTCCAGTCTCACATAGACCTACCACGACAGCAAACCAAACACATGATCACACAAAAACATACACACGGAGGCTCTAAATAAAGATCTGCCGAAGCAGCAGAGACCTCCAAAGCAGACACCCAAGCAGCCGCTACACCAAAACAAAACACGTGCAACACATATCTCACAAAGCCAGTGTGCCAAACAGTCACAGCCCTTAAGACTAAACAACACACCTGATACACTTGTAATAGGTGACTCTATCGTCAGGCACACTGACGTCCCGCTCACCAGGCTGGACAAGGAGAGGGTCACTGTGAGCAGCTTGTCAGGTGCTAGGATCTGCCACATAGCACAAGCACTCAGGTCACTCCAAGGCAAGTACAAATATGACTCAGTCATTGTCCATGCTGGTGTGAATGACCTGAGACATACCTCCCTGGACTACATGAAAAGAGACATAGAGGAGTTCTCTGAGCACGTAGCCCAGGCCGGTATGACCCTGACCTTGAGTAGCATCTTACCCTCACCAAGAATGATGCTACAATATGAAGACAAGATGATCAATTTCAACAACTGGCTTAAGTACTGGTGTCATTCAAAGGGGATCCAATGCCTGTCAGCTTGGGATGATATGCTCAACAAGCCACGATGCTTCGCTAGGGACAGCTTGCACCTGTCACCCCTGGGCTTTCGGATATTGGCAAAGGCTCTTGCTACCCCCATAGTGCCTTTTTTAGGCAAGGCTCAAAAGACAAACCCACCTCCATAGGTATCACAAGGGATAAGAAACTAAGAGTAATGCTACTCAACGCCAGAAGTCTAAACCTCAAGATGCATGCACTCGAAACTCTCCTTAGCATGGAGAACATCGATATCTGTGCAGTAACAGAAACCTGGGTCAGGGCTCCTGAGAGCACCCCAGCACTACCAGGTTATACCTCATACCATGCTTTTCAGCCCCAAAACTTGGACCGAACCACAAAAGGAGGGGGAGTATCGATATTCATCAAAGATACTCACACCTCCAGTTTGGTGGCAAAGCACGAAGCATCAGAGACTATCCACGTGCAACTAACAGTGGGTAAAACTGCCTTCCAGTTTATAGCCTGCTACAGACCACCCTCCCAAACCCAGAAACCCCACTCGGCCTTCCTGAGAACACTGGAAAATATGAAGGTCTCTCCAAACACCATTATATTGGGCGACTTCAACTACCCAAACATAGACTGGGAGCATTACTCTATCTCCAACACCCTAGCCCAAAGGTTCCTAGAATTTATAAACTCAAATGCTATGGAACAACTTGTTACCACTCCCATAAGAGGGGAAAACATACTGGACCTGATCATCACCAACGTGGAGACTCTATGCTCCAGACCAGAAGTGTATCCCTCACTTTTAAGATCAGACCATAAACTAATCTCACTGGATATTCACATCCCGACCCCACCCCCTGCCCAGAAATCCACAGTGAAAAACTTCTCTAAAGCAAATTTCACACTCCTCAAAACTGAGGTGGAATCCTTCAAAGCCCCCGGGCCTGTGGAAAATACGGCCCAGACCACAGAATCCTTTATAAATGCATTCTATGAACACCTTCAGGAATGCATGGATCATGCGATCCCAAATAAAACCAAGACCCAATCCTCCAAAGGCAGATGTCCTGTCTGGTGGACCCCAGCCATAAACAAACTATACAATAGAAGGAGGAAGCTACTGAATGATAGAGCAAAATCCCAAAAGGGAAGGCATCACTGATCAGTATTAGCAAAAAACTACGGGCACACATAAAATTGTCGAAGGCCAGCTTCGAGAGAAAAATTGCACAGGACACTAAGGATAATCACAAGGCTTTCTTTAGTTATGTTAGGAACCTGGGTGGTAATTCCCAGATATGCTCAGAATTAGTCCAAAATGACAAAAATACACGAACCCACAGACATTGCCAACATCCTAGATGACAGGTTCAGCGCAAACTTCTCCCCTCCCACCAAAAGGGCAAATATCTATCCCAGCAGAGTGCTGCCCCTGACATCTCAGATGCTCAGGTAAGAGCCGCTCTCTCCAAAGCAAAAAACACAGCATCAATGGGACCAGATGTTGTCCCGGGCTGCGTCCTACATGAACTCCAAGAAGAGCTAAACCCAAACATAAAACTTCTGTTCAATCTTAGCCTTACTACAGGATATGTGCCCAAAGAGTGGCGTACAGCAACAGTGGTCCCTCTCCATAAAGGTGATGCCTCAACGGATCCTGGAAACTATCGCCCCATAAGCCTGACTAGCTTGGTCTGCAAAGCTATGGAAAGGATCATCATGGACCTCATAAATAAAGATATTGGGGACCTACAAACACTGGATCCTTCCCAATTCGGTTTTGTTAAGGGCAGATCCTGCCTCTTAAATCTGGTTGATTTCTTTGAAACAGTCACCAATGCCATTGACGAGGGGAAGGTGGTCCATACAGCCTACCTGGACCTCGCAAAAGCCTTCGATACAATACCCCACTCGGGCATTATAGATAAGCTCACCAGCTTAAATATAAACCCCTATGTCACTAGATGGATTGCAAACTGGCTCAAGGACAGAAGCCACATGGTTAGAATTGCTGGAGCCATGTCAGACTCCAAACCAGTTACAAGTGGTGTCCCACAAGGCTCAGTCCTGGGACCTCTCTTGTTTGGTATATATTTCTCGGAGGTACAGGCCAACACAGAAGGACTGTGGCTGACAAAGTTCACAGATGACTGCAAACTGGGTGCCATAATCGACTCTCCAGTCGACACAAGCATCCTCCAAAAGGGCCTCATAGAAACAGACAACTGGTGCCAGAGCCGTGGCCTCAAGCTAAATGCCAAAAAGTGTATAGTCATCCCCTTTGGCAAAAACAAAGTGCCCACAAATTACCACATAGGTGGTAATCCATTAAGTACAGAAGAAGTAATTAGGGACCTGGGGACCCAAGTTGATAGCAATCTCTCATTTGACAACCACGTGGCCAAAGTGGTTAGAAAAACATTTTATGTAGCCCACCTAATCATGAAGGGATTCACATCTAGATCAGGGGACGTCATCGTGCCTCTTTACTCATCCCTCATCAGGCCCATAATTGAGTGCAATGCCCCTTTTGGGATGTACCTTACCAGACACCTGCAGCAACTGGAAAGACCCCAAAAGTACCTCACCAAGAGGATCAAAGGGCTCAAACAGATGCCATATGCTGCCCGGTTAAAGAAACTCCAGCTCTACTCAGTGGCATACTGCCTGTTCAGAGGCGATCTGTGCCTGATGTATAAAGCCATGTCCAACCCGGATTTAATGGATATGCTGCACCTCAGAAAATACAAATCCCATCAAGCTACGCGCTCGAGAGACTTGAACCTCAGCACTGAAATAAATAGGACATGCTGGAGGGACAGATTCATAACCCAGAGGCTCCCTTCACTCTGGAATAAAATCCCAGTCCAGGTTAGGCAGAGTCCCTCATTGACTCTCTTCAAGAGGAATCTTGATGAGTGGATGAGAGATTGTAGGTTTACCCCGGGTATCACTTCTGTGTCACTGTTAGAAAGAGGCACAGTATACTATCCTCGAAAAAGGGCATAGCAAAATAAATTTTAAATGGGTGGCACAAGCCAAACACATTCTGGCTAGGCTTATAAATGCCCTAGGGCAGATAGCCTAGTAGGAACCTATGAACCTATGAACCATGGCTGATGATGCCCATCAGAAATGCACACACACTCACGGAGGAATGATAATGAAGCACATGCTTAAACAAGAAATATCAAAGAGAATGTGTTTGGGCTGTTGAAGTCATAGTTTCAGTGCCTAGATACATCAGGGTGTGCTCTGCAGTATGATCCCAGTACTTGTGCTGAAATTATTACAGTCTGTACTGTCCTACACCATATCATCCTGCAAAAACAACTGCAACAGAAGCACCAAGAGCTAGGAGCACATGTTCCATCACCACTGGCAAGGGCACCACATCCAAATGCAGGTGAGGAGTCAAAGTGGGAAGCTCCAGCTGCTATGGGTGTAGTTAGACAGGTCTATATTAGAACACTGAAGTGTAAAAACATCGAATGTTCTAATATAGACCCCTATTCAGCGAACACTTGAAATAGCGAAGCTGCAGAACACCGAATATTTTCCTAGGGAAAGTATTTGGCGTGCTGTTTCTGCAGCTTCAGTATTTCATCGACTGTGGTGCAAAGGTGACAGACCAGGTTAAGGTAAGTGTGCGAACGGACTGAGGTAAGGTGAGTGTGTGATAGTTAGGGACCTTAGGGATAGGGAGCAGGTAATGTGAGTGTGCGATAGTTAAGGACCTTAGGGTTAGGGAGCAGGTAATGTGGTGTGTGTTAGTTAGGGACCTTAGGGTTAGGGTTGGGTTAAGGTAAGTAGATAGCTAGTAGTGTATGTACGGTTTAGTGTAGGGTTCTGTGAAGTGTGAATGTGTGGATTATGTATTTTGTTGTGCTTGTGCTGTGTGTGTATTCTTGGAACAGCAAATTTTTTCCCTTGGAAAAAAAAATCGCTGTTCTGAGCGTTCGAGTATATCACATTTCGAGATTCCAAGGTTGAGCTTATAGTGTTCGATATTTTGGAATTTCAGTAATGTGATATAGACCCAGTTAGACATAGGCATACACAATATGCTCTTGTCTATCCAAAAGGCAACATAAGGCACACATACCAACCAGATAAGGGGTATACCTTTCATCTTATGCACATACATATAGTAAAATGGATCATCATGCTAGGCAACACTGACAGCCTTTACTTCTCCATGTGATGGCTGAACCTTTACTTATCCATGCAGTAGCTGTGCATTGCTATCTTCAGACAGAGTCAGCCCTGAATGACAGCAGTTGTAACTGCAGGACTGTCAAGGTAAGTGTTGAACCTGCAACAGGAAAATAAATATGCAAAAACATGAATGAATGGCAGATACCTGCATACTGTTACTTTAAAATGTATCTAAGTAGAATATATGTAGTTGTCCAGCAATGACATCAATATGTGACAGGACTGATTTTTGTAATATATATATTTATACAGTTTATCAACTAACATGACATACATCTCAAATACCCAGTACAGTAAAACTCAGTCCAAACTCTACTTATCCCTACAGTCTCACACATGTAGCAATAAGCATGACTGCTGTATCAACAATTTCAAGGTAGGAATCACAACACTAAAATGTAATAAATCAGAAAAAATTCCAAATAACATCACCAGTACATATCCTAAGCACTCAGTCAGCTATCCACCCTGTGCATCAGACAATATACATATGCAACCCTGAATCAAAAAGGTACAAACAAGGTGATGGTACAGTTATTTTCATTTGCACAGGGTGAGTGTTGGGGGGCAGGTGTCCAAGGCTGACAGGAAAGTAGTGATTGTGTGGTGGTGCCACCTGAATGTGAACAATGTCTGCTGAATGAGCTCTCCTCATGAATATGCCCAGGTCCACGACCCCATGGCCTACCACCTCAACCACTGATGGAACAGTGAAAGTAGTGCCACTATGAGAGCAGGATTGGGTGCAGCCATATTGGCTAACACCAGATGATGTTGTGGCCCTACAGCCATAGATTCATAGGTTCATAGGTTGGTAATAGGCTATCGGCCATTGGGCCTATACAAGCCTAGCCATAACAATTCCCTGATTATTTCTTCCCACAATATTTACTTCCCTGGACCCCCTGTCTAGCAGGGAGACTGATGTGATCCCCGGGGTGAATTTCCTATCTCCCATCCAATCATCAAGGTTCCTTTTGAAGAAGGCCAAGGAGGCGCTCTGCTTGCCATGTATGGGCAGTCTATTCTTGAGTATGGGGAGCATGTTTTGTTCATTGCGATGACAAGGTTTAGATCCCTGGAGCGTATGGCTCTTAGGGATTGGGATTTCTTGGGTCTATATTACCAAAGCAAAAAACCCTATTCCCGAATACCTAAACGTCGACATCTAAACCGCGAACAGCAAAAATCCCGAACTCACTAAACCGCAAAAAAAAAAAATCGAGCTGTCATAGTTGGCCAACCCTACCACCCGCTACATACTACCTACACAAAGAAAATAAATAAACCAGACACATACACTAACCAAACCCTACTTCTAACCTAAGGTAAAGCACCAAAACCCTACCTCTAACCCTACACTAAACCCCACATACACAACTAACTATGCACTATCCTTAACCCCTCCCTAACCCTAAGGTCCGTAACTACCACATACTTCCCCTGCAGACATACACCCAAGCAAAATAAATAATACACATACATACACTAAAAAATAACCCTACTTCTAACACTACACTAAACTTTACATACATTATCTATCTATACACTTACCTTAACCCAAATCCTAGCACTAAAGTCCTATCTATTGCACACTTACCTTATGGAGCTATATCCCAGATGGGTCAACCAAAACAAATCGACATTTCGGAATTTGCGGTTTTGTACGTTCGGGATTTCCAAACTTCGTGCAATATGTGTCAACGTGTTCATATTTGCTCATACCATTTATCACATTAGTAATATAGACCCAATTTCTTTACGTGGAGCATGTCCAACAGCGCAGGGTTTGACATGGCCTTGTATGTTAAGCAAAGATCGTCTCTGAGTAGACGATATGCCACAGAGTTCAGCTGGAGGATTTTTAGATGATCAGCATAGGGCATCTGCTTTAGGCCTGTGATTCTTTTAGTGAGGTATTTCTCCGGCCTTTCCAGCTGTTGCAGATGTCTTGTGAGGTACATACCAAATGGGGCGTTGTACTCCAAAATGGGTCTAGTGAGGGATGAGTACAGTGGGACAATGACCTCCTTTTTTCTGGATGAAAAGCCCTTAGTGATGAGGTGTGCCACATAGAATGGATGTTGTCCCAGTCACAGCAGATGTTCCATCACAGACACTGCCATTCCACTGTAGCATTCATCTGATTCATCGGATCGACCACATTGTAGAGGCAGTCACACATGTCAGTTGGTGCCACATCTAGAACTCTAAACATGTCCTAGGAGGCTCTAGTGGAATGTGCCTGTGCTCCATGATGGACCTAAACATATGTCGAGTGGCACCTAATGACACACCATCATCAGGTGGAGGGTGGAAAACAGGCCTCCTTCAATCACCCCTACCAACCTTCCTGTGTGACAACTTGCCCACACTTTGGCTATGGCCAGAGTCAAATGGCACTGAAACACAGTAACCACACTACCTTGATCAACTGTGTAACCCTCAACCTGTCCACTCTCTAAGGGCTCAGTGGAATGGCTATGATTAGGTATAAAGACTGTATCTGAAGAAATCCAGTGGATGTGTGAGTCACAACCTCAGTGTCAAATTCAACCTCTGCACCCCCCGACGGTGCCTCCATTTGGCCACCATCATTATCAGAGCCTACTGATTCTCCAACATCAGGTGGTAGGAGTCCTATACTTCCACTGTCAGGATCACCTGTGATAATAAGCAACAAACACAGGAATGCAATTACTACTCCCCTAAATAGTAATCCAAAATATCTAAACAAAAAGTAACACTGGTCACACAACAGTAGATACTACAGCAATACAGGCACTCATTACACTCTTCTCACACATACAGATTTTATATATATATATATATATATATATATATATATATATATATATCTATATATATGTGTGTATATATATATATATATATATATATATGTATATATATATATATATATATATATATATATATATATATATATATATATATATGTATGTATATATATATATATATATATATATATATATATATATATATATATATATATATATATCTATATGGGTCTACTTCACATTACCTAAAACCCATTTGACTGACTTTCATTTCACCTAGACCAAATCACCTAATTTTCAAAATACTGAAAACTCATTTGACTGAATCTCATTTCACTGAATTGTAAGCCATAGACATGATGTGGGTTTCTGTTCACCTGTGACTTGTTTGTGATAAAAAGAATTTCTGTAACTTACAGTGCTGACTGTCAGATTACCAATAGTCATGTAGAAAGTAGTGTTGTAGTGTTTTTAAATGTGGGTATGTCTCTTTACATTGTTATGGGAAGTATCTAAAGTAATATGGTGGATGTTTTGTGTGTTCCCAGCAGTAGTGGCAGCATGTAGAATACTGTAAGGCAAGTAAAAGGTATATGCCCTTTTCCCAGTTTGCTATCATTTAACTGAAACAGACTCGGTCGAATGGTCATATCATCAACCGACATCCGAGAAAATGCACATTGCCAAACTCCAGAACTGCTGAAGTACATGATGAATGCAACCTAGGGAAGAGCTTTAACATGGGTCGAGGTAGGGGTGAAATTTGTATGTCTGCAATATCTGAGTTCAACATTGCCAATGTTCGAGGTTCAGGTTTTGTGTCAAGTGGATTCGACCAAGTCCACTTCAATTAAATGATAGTAAACCTCTTTTCCCCCTGAAGTGCAATCCTGGAGTTAGTATATATTGTTGGGGGGTGTGAGGGGGCATAGCATCCCACTTGGTTTGGTTTTATATTGTCCGGTTTCTGTTAAGAGGGTAAGTAAGTAGTTTTTAAGCTCTGGAAAGAGGTAGTTATTAGTGTTATGAGTATGTTTGTTTATGGTTTAAGGTTTAGTTTTTTGAAATTTAGCATTGTAAGCTTTCAGTGAAATGAGATTCAGTCAAATGAGTTTTCAATATTTTGACAAATTAGGTGATTTGGTCTTGGTGAAATGAAAGTCAGTCAAATGGGTTTTAGGTGAAATATATAAAAAGAATGTTTGCTATGAACAAACACAAAAAAAAATGTTTACCATGTGCAGATGTCTCAACACTTTGCAGGTAGAAAGAAATAAAGCAATAAAAGGATGACAATTAAGCATCACAATGGCAATAACACAGGGGCAGTGAATACAAAATAATCTATAAGCTCTGTAAAAAATAGCTCTATCTGAAACTTGTCTGAACCATCCACCCACACCCATGTCTCCTGAGCAACTCTCTTGCATGACTGTATGACTTATCAATAGGTACAGATGGAGGAAGCATATATCACAAGCAGTAGTAGCCAAATAATTTTTAGTCTACAAACTAATATAATGTTGCCATATGTAAACTTACCAGGAATCTGCTCCTGGGACACACTTTTCCTCCCAGCCACATCAGCACTGACATCAAGCACATGATGCATAGGTTCTCTTGAGTTGTCATGATCTCTGACAGTGGACAAGAACTCCTCTTTTTTGTCACTAGTGGCTTGGTAGCTGGACCCCTCCCCCAATCAACTGTTTACTGGCAACCACAGCCACCCTTCTCCATGCTGTTGGAATCATATTAGTGGCCTGATGCCACTTCTGGTCATACAGTAATTATGATTACCACACAACTGCATTTATATCGGTGACTAACTGGTTCCAAATCTCCTTTCTGGCAGCCATATCCCCCTGGCCTCATTTAAGCAGGAAGGCTTTATGCTGCCTCAGCACCTGGATGATGACCTCATTCTCAGTGTTACTGAAAGGGAGTTTTTGTGGATTTGTAGGCTTGGGTGCCATACTTCTATTTGACATAAAACGGAGAAGGATAAAACTCATTAATATCTCATAAGTAAATTATTTGTTCATAAAAATTAACAGTCTGTGTACCCTTTGTCAACATAAAGCACTTGAAATGCACGTCTCATTTAGTACAACAGAATGATAGGTGGCTCACCTATCTCCCCTCCCACACAAACAAAGGCTTGTACAAACTAAGGAATATCAAATAAGTAATGTATATGTTTGTACAAACCAAGGAACACCACATACGTAATATATATATATATGTGTGTGTGTGTGTGTGTGTGTGTGTGTGTGTGTGTGTGTGTTTGTACAAACCAAGGAATACCATGTAAGTAATGTATAGGTTTGTATAAATCAAGGAATACCACATAAGTAATGTATATGTTTGTAAAAACCTTTTGTACAAACCAAGGAATACCACATAAGTAATATATATATTTGTACAAACCAAGGAATATCACATAACTATGTTTTCAATGCAAGTATCAGTCTGTCCAAACATTTTCAACAGGAAAACACTTGAAACACACATCATTTACTATAATAAAATGATATATGGCCCCCCACCCAAAAAGGAAGGTTTGTAAAAACCAAGGAATACTACATAAGTAATGTAGATATGTTTTCCATAAAATTGTCAGATTGCCTATATATTTTCAACATAAAAGCACTTGAAACACACTTTTTGTTTAAGACAACAGAATGGTAGATTGTACCCCACATGCAGTCCAACAAAAATGTAATGGTCTGTAGAAGCACCCATTCTGTCAACATTTATATAGTGAAGACTGAAAAGTTATATCATTGATTACTAGATGACAATTATCATTGCTATATAGTAAATAAGTCAATTCATGAATGCCAGTCAATTTTCATTGTGCCCACCACTCCTGTGGAGGTTGCCCTGGGCTATCTGAGAAGCATAACATCAGTGTCAGCGACATGTACATTATATTTCTCTCCAATCCCATATGAAATTACAAAAGCAAATGGCAAGAACAAAGTTGTGCTGAAAGTATAACCTGTCTATCTCACAAATGTAAATGCCTGCCAAAACTGCCTTTGCCAACAGTGAAGTGTAAGAAGTGCACACAGATCAAATTTATTTTTTTCTACTGGCTATATAAATACATTTTTGAAAGATTACAAAATCTAAAACGTCCTTGAATAATACAAGCATAACTTAGCAAAATAAATGCTTCTCTGCAGAGAAATCACCTTCAAATAAATACTAGTCTTCTGTTTTGCCTGGATATACAAGTGTCCTCACCTTCAAGTTCTCTAGCTACTCGGTTACTTTTTTAAAGTGTAAATTCAGCCCTTTGAGTACTGTAAATATGCAAATGAAGTTTGAACTCATTAGAATTGCTGAATACCAAACTTTTGTCTTTGTGTATCAGATGCAAACATAGTGCAGCCTCTACACCATTGGTAAGTGCTAATAGCTTGCTACTGTCAATGATTACTGTGAGTGAAAGAAAATACAACAGGAATTCAGACCCCCTTTCCTGCAGTGGGTGTGTCAGTGAGGATACATTTACAAAATGTGAAACTAACTTTAGTGAGCTTTTAAGTTAAGCAAAACACCACACATGTATAACTTTTTGGCCACAATAGCACACGTCTCCTGCCTTTGATGAAAAATGTTCACTTTTATGCATTGTATCATACCTTGAAAGCAACATTTTAGAAAAAGCACTACAAACTGCATGCCTGGCAGTAAATGAGAGATAAGGGAAGAATGACCAGAATACAAAGAGAAGACAGAGCTGCATTTCTGCAAACACATTCATAAATACTTGTGTGATCACTCATTGCACTAAATATATTAGTCATACATGCACAACCAACTGAGAATGCCCAACTATATTAACTGTTAATACTGGATATGAAATGTGAATTGCCTGTATGCACATGATTTGATTGGTATCGGAAAGCTGTGTCTGATGTCACAAATGTGTTTTCTAAGTGCAATAGTCTGATGGTTCACATCTAGAGCTGTCTAATTGTTAAGTCTTCATTTCACTTTTTTTATATTTTCTGTTTTTTTTTTTTGGCTTTATCATTTACGCAGCATGTGACTTAGAGCAAACATGGTTAACTGGCTAAAAACTGAAAACTTAATGTCAGTTGCTTTGAAGTTCAAACATACCCAGCAGCATTGTGTGATAGTCAGGAACATGGATGGTAATGACCTAAGAATTTTCACCTGTTTCCCAACTATCTCTATGGAGCAAGATGTAAATTCATTGAGCTAAAAAAGAGAGAATATAGGTAAAGTGGGGTTAGAGTAGTTATTTTTACTGAGGAAGGGTATTTACACAAGGAATATATGTTAGCTATTGAGTTTTCCATTTGCACATAGCCTACCTATGCACAAACGGAGTGGGAGGTTGGCATAATGGTTAAGGTGTTTACCTTACAGACACAGGGTTTAGGGTCTGATTCTCATATGGGGTAGTTGGGCGGTCTTACAATTCTCCACAAGGGCAGTTAGCCTGGTACTAACCTATGAACAGGGTTTACTACTTAAGGAAAACAGTGAAAAATTAAATCTGGTTCATTTTTCTTCATGCAAACAGACAGAGTGGTGATGCATGGCTGTCAGCACTCTGAACAGTACTGAGGCTGGAAAATGCAACTGCTGCCAAACTTTCCCTGTGGCACCAGGTAGAAGTGCAATGAGTTTATAGTCAGAACACAAATGAGTCAGGGTTCTAATCCAGCCCATTCCAACTTTTAGTAATGGTGTCTCACTGTAATTTTTCACAAAACTGTGATTATAAAGGTAATAAGACACACCGATAGCTATGTATAGCAGGTTGATTGAGCATACACATACTTCTGTAGGTGTCATGCGTATTATGTCTGTAACTGGTTTTAAGCAGAAAATCATATTTGCTCGGTGCTTAACATCACACAAATGGGGAAGGCAATTGCAACAGTTATTTATGTAATAAAACATTGGCCTCAACATTTCAAAGATAGACTACAGCATGACCATCATAGTATCTGCCAGCAATTTTTCCCATAATATATCTTGCAAGCTATTTCACAAGTCCAACTTAAGTTCAGGAAATGTGAATCACGCATGTGGTAATACTTTGCCATTATCCGCTCAAATCAGTTTCTTGGTGATGCACTATGTGAAAAGGTGTTTAGCATGCCTTAACCTGGTTACTGGGTTGTTATCTTCCATTGCATGGAAAGGCATATGTACTTGACTAAACACATACATTCTGATATTCATATGTGCCCTGCAGCAATGCACTTGTAAATGATATATCAGTACTTAGGACATTGTCAAGCAGACTACAAAAATACAGAGCATAACTGCATTGTTATATTTGGTATGGGTTTATACTGACACTGGATGTTAGTCATCCATGATCATATCAGATTGATATTGTCAGCAAATTTGATTAATATAGACATAACCTCATCTGAACATGAAAACACATACTTCCACCCCTGCTGCACTGGTGTTTCAAAGTGTGTGTGTGTGCGTGTGTGTGCGTGTGTGTGTGTGTGCGTGTGTGTGTGTGTGTGTGTGTGTGTGTGTGTGTGTGTGTGTGTGTGTGTGTGTGTGTGATTGTGTGTCTGTATGTGCATGAGTGTGCTATCTAAGCAACAATATCCTGAGAAACAGGTACAAGTATGGCTCAATTCTGCAATATGCATTCATGACAGCTTCTTTCACTTAGGTTACCAGGATGGTTTTAAATGTATTTTTGCAATTTACAATTGCAAAATTATATTTCAAGTCCTGCCTTTGCAAATAAGTCTCATAACTGTATATGTTACCTGACACACTATGATGATGATGTCATCCTGTATAAAGTGTTATGCATCACTAATAAAATCTAATGTCTGCGATGGCATAAATAGTGTGTTCTCTGGCTTGTGTAACTAGCAAGGCAGGGGATTGATTGCAAAACATTTGTGTGTGTGAGTGTGTGTGTATGTATGTCTGAGTGTGTGTGTGTGTGTGTGTGTGTGTGTGTGTGTGTGTGTGTGTGTGTGCGTGTGTGTGTGAGTGTGTGTGTGTGTGTGTGTGTGTGTGTGGGTATGTCATCAGAAGATCTTGACATTAGATCCTGCTGCCTTCAATCAAGTAGCATTCAGAAAATACTTTCACACTGCTATATGATGCCAGACCAGTATCATACAGACCTTCCAACATCATCTTCTTAACATACACTTATGGTGTCAACTTCTAGTATGCTCTGTCACCATCAGACTTGTGCTATGGTGGCTGTGTCAAACACTCTGTTCTCTAGCTTGTATAACTGGTTAGGTAGGGGATCAAATCTCATAATAATCAACTTATCTTTGTGTGTGTGCACTCTGAAGTGCTTGACTCTAGACCCTCACTTGGGAATTATTCAGAAAATACTTTTACACTGGTGCATGACTCTACAGCAGTTTCATATAGACTCCCAACATCATCTTGTCACGATACACCAATGATATCATCCTCTATAAAATGCACTTGGACACTATTAAAGTCAGAATTATGCTGTGGCACTAGCATTAAGTACTTTGTTCTCTAGTGTATGTAACTAGTTAGGTGGGGTATCAAATCTCACAAGAGTCATGTGTACTCAGAAGAGCTTGCCTCCAGATCCTGCTGCTCTCACTCAATTAGCATTTAGGAAATAATTTTACATTGGTACATGACTCCAGAGTAATTTCATATAGACCTCCCAACATCATCTTCTCACCATACACTGATGCTGTCATCCTGTATAAATTGCACTCTGACAAAATTCAAGTTAGAAGTGTGGTGTGGTGCTAGTGTTAACTCATTCCCTCCAGTACAGCTCTTTTGAGTGTGTACCTTTAACTCCCAGTGGGTGTGGCCTGAATCTTTAAAAAAATGAAGTTATCACCTTATAATTCTAACAAATATTCATTGACAGAGGTCAAATATCAGTACAGTTGTGTTTACAATCATGTATGGTTAAAGATAAAATATTTTGATACCTTGTATGTGGCATGGTTTTGAAATTATTAATGCAAATATGATCAATCAATATTTAATGCCTCGAGGTGCAGCAGGAGGTAACTGCAGAAACACCTGGAGGTGCATTCAGCTGTAATGAGTTAAATACTGTATTCTCTAGCTTGTGTGACTAGTTCTCACAGCAGTTAGCTTGAGTGTGTGTGATTATTCAGCTATCAGGCTATAGATAATTTTACATTGGTGTGTGAGTCCACATCAATGTTACACAATCTTCCCAACATCTTCTCAGCATACACTGATGATGTCATTCCCTATAAAGTGCACTCTGATAATTCTAAACTCAGATGTCTGTGTTGGCATGAGTGTTAAGTACTATGTTCTTGAGCTAGATAGGTTGAGGTTCTACATTCACAGCAGTCAACTTTAGTGTATGTGTGCTCATTCAACTATTAGTCTGGAGACAATTTTACTCCAGGCTGTGAGTCTACATCTGTGTTGCACAAACCTCCAAGCATCATCTTCTCCGTATACAATAATGATGCCATCCTGTATAAAGTGCACTCTGAGTCCATTAAAGACAGACATCTGTGGTAGTGCCAGTCTTATGTTGTACAGAATCTAGCTACGTAGCCAAAAAGCTCCATACAAGTTATTTTACTTAAGTCACCCTTAAACAGCTATACATTCGCAGTGACATTATTCTGCAACTCTGAATTTAAATACACATCAAAAGTACTTTTCCCTACTTTTGGAAATACAGAAAACATAGCCTTTTGTGAGGTTTTAAAAGTCTGTCAGTTTTCCATATATGATATTGTTATAGCAGTGTATTTTAAAAGTGCGCTGGTCTCATTAGATAGCATAATGGAAAATATTACAGTCACACCACAACTTACAGCAGCATTTTGACAACAGCTGTTCAAACATATAGTTTTTTAAGAACCAAAGTCTAACATAATGGAGCAACATTCCCAAAAGTATATGCACTTTCCATGTATCAGCTTCAGTATTTCAGTCTTAGTTTACAGCTTAAAATTACACTGTTTTTCTGAAACTCTCCTATAGCAAATGCCTGAAAGGTGAGTGTTATAATAAAGCCATCTAAAATTAAAAGGCGTTTTTCAGCAAATACCTGAAAGGTGATTGTTATAAGTAAGACATCTAAAAGTAAAAGGCATTTTTTTCAGTCTTACAAATTGAGGCAAACAAGGACTTGTGCTGAATGCAACTGAAAACAATTGTATGCTTTCTGAGAAGTAATGTTCATTTACTTCAACCTGATTATACTGGAAAAGGCTGTGGGAAAAAAAAATCCAAACAAATTCATACAACTCAGCTCAGAAAATCAGATGTACAGGTTTACAGTGAACAGTGCAATAAGAATAACGAGACATTGAAAATATGCGCTAAAAGAAAAAGCATATGACAATTCTTTGGAAGCAGACTGACAGATATAATATTATGAAGGGAAATGCTTCCAAGTTGTATAAACAAACAAGTTAAAAGCTAAATAACTCACTGCTACTGATAAAACCACTATAAAAGCTATTGTTTGTAAAAATGGCAAAGTAAAATTCATTTCAAGGTAGGAATTCTTTGATACAGGATGGAAATTTAAAAAAGGACTTCCCATAAGGGCATCATGAAAGAAAATAAAACTGAAGAGGCTAAATGGTCTGAAAAAGAAGCCTTTTTATTATATGGTACATAAATGTGCCCAAAGCCAATCTGGACAATCCTGCAAAATTTCTCAAGTTTCTAATGAATATGTAGAGAAAAGACTAGATACATATACAAGAAACAGTACAACTATGTGGAGCTTCCTATTAACATGGTGCATGATGGAAGGGTAGCAAACATGATAGCTGTTTAGCTGCAGATATAAAAACACTTTTTTTGTTCTTGTGTCATAATCCTTCAGCTCTGAAATATACACAACCACCATCTTCTCTTCTTACTGTGCTCCTTTTAGCTCTCTGTTTTTGCTGGCTCAGGACAAAGTCACAATGGCTTTCTTCCAGATGCACACTGCGATCAAAGGTTTACAAAGTTTGACAAATTCAGAAATAATGTTCTGTGCTCGGCCTAGCTCTGCACTTCTACCATAGGGTATTGTATTCGCACTTCATGCTAAACTAAATGATCAAACCCTGGAGTGCAACACAGTAGAGAAAAGGGAAGTACTTGGGATTTGGCAAAACACAAATATTTTCCTTTTCCATTTGTGTTAGGAATTCAGAAAGGAAGGAAGGATTACTTTTCTGAAACATAGCATTAAAACTATATAATTCAAATACTATGTGCTACTGAAAAACGTCAGTATCTCATTTTCACTAAGCTGATGTAAACGCGTTATCACCTGAAGCACTGTAAGTCTTCAGGGTGCCTTACAGGTTTATCTGCGGAAGGTAATAATATATCACTTTCCTAAACATTTGAAAAAAAAGGTTTACGTTTAGCATCTTGTCCCTGTATGGGCTGCACCACCATAACATTTGTCATCAATACCTTTATTTTAAATTATTTTGAGTCACACAGATGCATGCTGTATATTTTCATCCGCTGTTTCTTGACAATCTATGATTGTCATGATTCCCATAAATTTAAAAATAAAACTTTGGTTTAACAAACAATAATTAGAACTGAATGTCATATCAAGCATGTTTTCTTAATGTACAAATGCTGATGAGTACTTTCTAAAAGTACTTAACATTTCAGTGGGTGGAATAACCTACTCCTACCTGAAGGTAGGATGGACTTCAGAATTTCAACATGACAACAGCAAGGATAATAAGTAGTGAAGAGAAAGTCTTCTAGAAAGTTTTGTATAATTCACAGTACTCCAAAAGGGCAACTAAACATTCAGAGCTGTATAAAACAAAATTAGCACTCATGATTGTTTTCCACTTAAAATCGTCATATCAGAACTATCTTTATTTGTTAAAGAAATTAGTATTCAAAATTATTTTGTGGTTTTAAGTTGATAAATTAGTAAGTAAATATTGTAACTGAATCAATAAATAGGAAAAAAAAAAACAGAAGTCACCAACAAGTACACAATTTACTGCTAGCTAAAACCGCATACCTACTGGAAGAAATAAAGTTGTTTTGTACTGTGTGCTGCAAAAGAGAAAGGCTTATGAGACTATGTCAGGCATTTCCAGTCAGAAAAAAAGATATAAAGGAAAATCAGAAAGTTATGCTGTCCACATTTTGATACAGAAAGGAAACAGATAAATATAAAAAAATGAATAGTACTCTCTGTCTGTATATGTAGCATTTATTATCACATTCACTCAGTTTAATTGCTTCCCATAAAAGTTATCATCTAAAAAATCTGAGCATCTTGAGTAAATGCCAGTTTTCTTGGGTCCCCTCATCTCATGTATATGTATGTGTGCATGTCTGCAAGAAAATATAAATAATATGTGTGATTATATCTATGATGTGAATATTTGTGTATGTGGGAGGGTAATATATGTGGTTGCTTGTATTATTTGTGCACGTATCATTTGTATTTACAGTCACACACACACGCATATGCATATATATATATATATATATATATATATATATATATATATATATATATGTGTGTGTGTGTGTGTGTGTGTGTGTGTGTGTGTGTGTGTGTGTGTGTGTGTGTGTGTGTGTGTGTGTGTGTGTGTGTGCACGTGTGTGTGTGTGTGTGTATGTGTGTGTGTGTGTGTGTGTGTGTTATTATAAATACACACACATGCACACACATATGTTTGTTTACATTATCATTATGACTTTGTTAAGACCAAGGGCCTGTTGGGGAAATTTGTTTTAATGAGCGTCTGTGAATGTTTCATTTTTAGAAAAACTCTACTTCTTGCTCAGAATCACTAATTTTAATGAGCCAGTTTTGTCATCTGTGTTACACCTCAGACAGATTACCTGCCAGTTTTAAACTCTACCTGCCTTGTAAGATGTCCTTATTTTGTACATTTCTATCTATGGTGGAGCTGTTGGCATTGCTACATTGTCTTCTTAACATGCAGTGCGAGGTGCCAGAGCTTTCTGATGGATATTGCTAATAAGCAGCAACCAAGCAGCTTTGTAGCACACTTCTAATTATGTATTCTGTTGCACTTCATCCTTGTCATTGTGAGTTCTAAGCAAATTCTTGCACATATGTCATGTTCGACTCCTTGCTTCTTATCTGATCTGCTAGCCGACTCGTATTCTGCTTTAATGTGGCTTGCATTTTCACAACACTGCTTTCAAGGGGTTTAATGTTATTTGAAATAGATTAGGGATCACCATATTGAACTTGTTTAATATCTTCAGTATGCTGAGTAATTAGAGAATGTAAGTAATACTAGGCATTTATACATCATTCTTCTTAGAGGCATTACACATTTAAGTATGCTTAATTTTTGGAAGAATAAAATTAATTTAAGTCATATGTGGCCCAAAAGTATGCCATGGTGATTAAATACTGTTAACAGCCAATGTTTCAAATTTAGTTTATAGAGTTGTAATTACTGTAGCCTGTTATGTTTTTTTTTTTTTTGCTTTCTGGTTTTGCAGTGATAAATTATCTGCCATAATTTGATGGGAGTAGTGGCTCTGCTACCTTTCCACAGGTCAAACACATGACTTCAGGTACTTTGAGTTATTTATCATGTATGTTAAAAAGAAATATTTTTATATTTTTCAAACAAGACTTATTGTTTATTTATTTATTTTTGTTTTCTTTCATTGCAAAGGGTTACTTCCTTTTAAAATGTTAAATCATCAAGATTCTACCAGTTATTTATTTTTTAATTTTAT
The DNA here is from genome assembly GCF_019279795.1 of Protopterus annectens. Taxonomy (NCBI): domain Eukaryota; kingdom Metazoa; phylum Chordata; order Ceratodontiformes; family Protopteridae; genus Protopterus; species Protopterus annectens. The sequence continues at coordinate 248,741,109 of NC_056727.1, read as the reverse complement.
TTATTTATTTATTTATCATTTGTTAACAAAACATTAACAGGTCCAAGGACATTTTTCAATAATGGCCCGTGTAACATAAGAAAAAGCAAGTAGTGCATTTCAATATGCAACAAACTGTGTGTCAGAGAGTAGTATGTTATTATGTAATATGAGACATCTTACAAAATCTTAAGTGTGTGAGCGTCTAATTTACAACACAACAGAAGCACAGTCCATACCTGAATAATTGCTGAAAGCTCAAAAGGAATGCTATAGCAGTAAGAAATGTTCCTGACGCTGGTAAAACAAATAATCAGTAACAGTGTAGCAGCTCTTATAATGGTGGTTGTTCAAGCTTCTGAAGAACAAAGCAGAATGAGTGGGCAGTAATTACTAAGGACAAATAGCAATAGAGGTAGTAGATTACTTACTATCCTTGTGATTAATGCATATACATAAAACGCATTACAATGTAGCAATATAAAGAACAATGATAGGGCATTAATAATTATAATTAATTGCTGTATACATACCGCATTATTTATAGATTAGCATATTGGGTATTTCATTTGCATTATTTACTACCAGAATATAATATCTATTTTCAGTAAAATTCTCTTGTCATCTGATTACTGCAAACAAAATACCTTGCTCTGAATGTGAACATACAGGAGACTCCAGTTGTGAAAATAGAAATCATATGATTAATAATACATGGCTGCTATAACCAAAATATTGAAAGGTCCTTGTGTTACATCATCCTTTTATAGGGAAATGAGTACCCACGAAATAAAACCAGCAAGTACAGACAACTACTGTTAATGAGTTAAATTACCATGTCTGCAAAAAAACAAAAAACAAAAAAAACAAGAAAACAAAAAAACAAGAAAACAATATTGCCTTTGGTCAACAGTTGACTTTTTGAAATTACAGTGATATATATATATATATATATATATACATTCCTCTTGTACACTATATTACTAGTGTCAGTGCATGGTCTAGTATAAGACAGCTAGCATCAGATTTTATTAATATGATAACATTATGGCACATCATTAGATTATAAGATACTGCTAAATAACATCAAAGGGAGCAATGTATTGGGGAAAAGAAACTGAGAATCGGAATACCAAATAAGGCACAGAGTACTGGATTATGAACTGGCTGTGGAATTTGCATTCTGTCCCACAACAGAATCATTTTGACCTAAAATTGCTCACAAAAACCAACACAAAGTTTGCTGCAGTCCTCTGCATGATTTTTGTCATCTGTCTGCAGGTCCACATATAGATTTATACTATGGCTAGATGAACTTCAACCCACTGAGGATATAAATCCTCAAACTGTATTCCCTCCCCACAAAAAAAAAAAAAAAAAACAAACAAAAAAAAAAACAATAAAATGCCGAAAAACAACACTTTTCAGGTGTTTTTTGTAGGGTAGGGCAAACCTTATGTAAAAGTCTGATAATTTTAAAAAATCACATATTTTTACGGGATGATATTTCTTTCCTTGTAGTTAATGGAATGTTAATTTTAATGCATTGATCAGTAGAACAAAATGCAAAATAAATGTTTTCCCTAGTTACGTAAGAGGTATCTGATTTTTTTAATGAAATGGACTTTGATCAGATATGTTATTCCTCTCATTTTTCTATTAGAACAGATGCTGTACTAAGGACAAAAAGGAATTATAGTATTTGCTTGTGAAATAATGTGTATATGGACTATGCATAATGCTTCTCCTATCTTTGACTGGCTGCTTTATTTTTCATTGGCATTCATAATGCAATTTTTCATTGTGCTGTACTATTTAATCTTTCACGTGTGCCTTTACCAGATACCTCTGTTATAGTTCCCATTATGTTTGCAGGCAGTTTGTTCTTGGAATGCCAATGCCTGACATTAAATAAATGTGTATAAATTTATAGTGTACTTATTTATTAGATGTGTTTGGTGATACCTGGAACGAATTATTAACCCGAAATATGAATGTAAATGTGTATGTAAATATATATAAGTATGTTTGTGTTTGTGTGTGTGTGTGTGTGTGTGTGTGTGTGTGTGTGTGTGTGTGTGTGTGTGTGTGTGTGTAAACACATTTTGTTGGTGGAATCAATGTAAACACTACAAGAGAAGCCATTATGAATTATCATATTTATTAAAATAAAAGCATATCAAGAATATGTCAAAGCACACAAAATAAAAAAATATATATTTTTTCTTTTACAACACATTAATTGTCCCAAAACGCTGTTTATTAGGCGACTTCCTCAAATTATGGAAGAGAAGATGCAATGTTTTATACTGGGGTAAGAAGCAATGTATATGAAATGACATTCAACAAACAATATCCCTTGTAAGGTAACCATTTAAAATATCAGGGCTCACTTGAGTGAATCCCAAAATGTGGAGACTGAATGGCCAAAAGAATGAACTTGCAGATATTATGTCCAAAATGCCATTTCTCCCCTTTCTCCATGGTACAGTGATCTCAGAGTTGATATACATAAGTGTGGGGGGTATGGGGGTTATGGGGGATTTGTACCTCACAGGGAGGGGTGCAGGAGAGGCTTGCCTTCCTCCCTCCACAAAAAGAAGTTTAAAAAAGATCAGTTTTCCGGATTTGCTCTTCTCCTGTGTTTTCAGTCTTGTCTTTTTTTGCAGCTTGTCAGCACTCAGCATTTTGAGTGACGGCATTTCAATAGGGAGCCCTATTGTAATGCATTCTTTTGATCTCAGCTTATTGAATTTCCCAGTCCCAAATGCTTTGTATTACCTTGTTTTACTGTGAGATTACAGTATAGGTGATATCCTTCTGTTTTTACCCTTACAGGGTACTTCTCTTTTCACCATAGCTACACAGCTATTATATTAGCCAGAATGTGTGGTGGGTATGGGGTTACAGAGTGACTTCCTGCAGAGGACTAAACAAACTACTGATATCATGTGTTTACAAGATATTAAGCAAAATCTTCCACTACATTTAAAGCAGGGTAGCACTCCTGCCTCCTTCAAGGTAAAATAAGAACTGAATGGGCATGGTTCCAGACCAGTAACCTAATACTTACCTATGAAGCAACAAACCCAAGTAAAAAGTTGTTATTGAAAATAAGCTGAATCCATTGTTGGTCAAAATGATTTTATGGTCATCTGTACTTGAAGCGTGGTCAGGTGTAGTAAAAAAAAAAATGGAGAACCATTAAAAAAAAGGTAGTGCCAGGAAGAATATTATGATGTACAGATGTGCAAACTGAAAATTAAATTATGAGAATATGTATGCATCAATCAATGTAAATGAAAGAACAAAACATTTGGAAGCGTGTAGACTATATCTGATGTGCAACAATATAATCATTTGGACCTGACATTTCAACTGTAATTTAATTTAAAAGAAAGATAAAAGATGAAAGTTTGACAACTGAAAAAGGCATCTTAGTGGAATCCTTTAGATAGCTAAGTTTAACATATACAAGAGAAACATTAAATTTAACTTACACTTTACATTTAAAAAAGGAAGTGCATGAATCCAAAGCAGATGTTATAAGTATTAGACTTTTTGGTCATATTACATTTAAGGCACATGTAAAAAAAAACCTAAATAGTAGTTGTAAAATAGATGTTGAAATTATAAATGGAAATATGAAATATGTTTTACAATTACAATAGAACCATGAAAGGATAATGTCATTTTACAGTTCATGAAGCAAAACTAAAAAAATAACAATATGTATAAAGAATATGTAGACTTATGGAAAGAAAAAGAAAAAAGTGTGCATATGACTATGATGAAGCTACACAGATTTGATGTAAAATAAATAATAAGAGAATAACAGAAATACAAAAACAAAACATGAATGAGCTGTATATAAGCATTTTCAGTGCAATTGCATCAAACATGCCATTCATTGAACTGTTCAAATTTGCCCTTTTCCCACTGTAGTGCAGTCTTGGAATTGGTTTATATAATTAGCAGGGAGTATAAGGGGCACATATAGGGGGCACAGCCCCGACATGAGGGGGATTCAATGAATGTCATTTTCGATGAAATGCCATTCGTTGAAGTGATGGTTTGCTGAAGTGATATAGACCCGTATATAAAGCTGACATGACACTAAAGGGAAAAAGGAAGGTATAGTAGCTCATCTGAGAACAAAAGAAAAGATGAAAGATGCCTATATGAACGAATTTGTAACAAAAGATTTCACTAGTTTAAAAATCATAGATGAAAAACACATTATGCACTGATGGATTACAGTAAGGGTGTTTTGGGTAGCTGTCTAGATCCAACAGCTCTGAGATCGAATACATGAGCGTTAAAAAAGAATAGCACTACAATTATTTTGTAATGAGTATATGAGCGCTACAAGACAATAACATCATGACTGCCTTGCAATACAGTACTAAAAGCTACTTTTATCCTTTGCTTTATTAGCTTTATTCTACTTTTTAAAAATCCACCCTACACCAGGAGTAGCTAGACGTATACTATAATGTAGTATTAGTAGATATTAATATAGTAGCGATAAGACCTACAATATTTATTTTTCTAAAAAAAGAAGTATAAAATATTGCATGGAGGTTTGTCACACTATTATTTCAATATACCTAATTGGGGGGGGGGGGCTATGTTAAAGGTATTGCATTCTGGATATGCAAACTGAGGACACATTATTTTCAGTTTCCAATTTTTTATATCCAGAATATAGCACTTTTAACATATTATTTTTAAATTATGGTACTATAGACCTCCTTGACCTAATTCTATATTTTCTGTGTCAAAAATAAACTGTTTATATTCTCCTCACTATATTAATTCATAGGTTGTTACAAAGATTATAACCCTGACGATCAAGTGCAAAGATGTTTTTACCATTTACTTTGGTTGCAATTATGCTCCAATCATGAAAAATATTCTTTCTGATTCTGAAACATGTATTTTTTTCTTTGGTTACATCAGTGAAATTATATTTATTTAATTTAAAAGCCTTGTGTCTTTATGCTAAGCTTTTTTACAGTTACTTTCTGATTCTGTGTCAGCTGATGGCACTTTCTGATTCTGTGTCAGCTGTTGGCACTTTCTGATGTTGTCATAAGGGGAGAAAACAATGTGTAGTTCAATAGCTCAAGGTGTTGAATTGAAAGGAGTCTCTCTATGTCAGAAGAGTTAGTAAGATTCTATAAAATTCTGTGCCACTGAATGTAACTATCTATTCTGAACATAGCCAAAGCTTTCAAAGGACCCATTGGGGAGCTGAGTTCAGTCAATGTTTTCTAGTGCAGCAGTTCCACTTGTATGTCATACATGGTATTGGTGTCAGGAAGCCAGGTCTGACATACAAGTGGAGCTGCATGTCCCTGAAGCTGTCCAGCACAGAAGCTCTACCTGTGCATAGCATTTCTATCATAATTACATTCTACCTGTCCAAGATGAAGAACAGGCATACAGTGTCACTAGCCCATCAGGGAATTAATTCTAATTTTTGAAAATGGAAAACTGGGGAGACATCCTCTTAATTGTTTGGAAATGGCTCACACTATGTCAGATTATGCATGCATGTAAGCCCAAGCTTTCCCCCAAAACTCTAAAACCCTGCAGTACAGCTCTAACTGTATTTGGAACGTGGTAATACAAGCAGCCTGCCTTTCCACCAGGTACTCTCTGCAATTCCTACTCCCAAATAAAGGTTGAGGTTCTGCCTTTTTGAGAAGTTTTCAGTTCAATGAACACTTTTAATTCTGGCACTTATTTAGCTAATGTGTACCACACAGATGCATACTTTATTGTAGGCTGTCATTGTGGTGATTTACATACCTGCAGTTTTCCTCTGTAACAGGGACCAACCCATGGTAGAAAACAATTTATTACATTGATATATCTGAGTTACTGTACGGTATACCAAGTAATATACACTTCAGCTGGAGTCTTATCCTGCGCCGTTTCTCTTTTGCTATGTTTTATTTGAATATAATTGCATTTAGTTAGTTACTGATTTATTGGCTGATTGACTGAGTGACTGATTGACTGATTGTGTTGTATGCAGTGTGTGTCACTCTGTGAAATTAACTCTTTTGCAAACTACAAAAAATATACCTATTGACTACAAGCTGTTGGTCACCCAATTACATCATCAACGTGCAGGACAACATGTCTCAGAACCAGGGAGTCTCTCTTAGCTGCTCAATATACAGAAAATGCAAAACAACTTTATTAACATTTAATAAATATAGTTCCAATGTTGAAACTAAAGTAAAAACTACATATTTTAACATTAGAATACCTACTTTACATGGCACAAGCATAGTTACTAAAAGAGTAACATTAAGAAAAATACTTTTTCACTTATCTAAGGGGCCTAACTCAAGTTTCCAGTTCTCTCTGAGTACGGGTAGTAATGTCACCTCTTCAGCATCACCTAGTAGGCAAGTGAAGGTTTGAGGGTAATCAATTCCTGTACTGTAGCCCGTGGCCCTAGTCCTCACTGCAAATAAAGGTAAGAGAAATCAAAGCACGTACTACAGGAGCCACAGCCCCAGTCACTGTATCAATTGCCACTCATATCAAGTTACATTTTAGTTTTACAAAATTCAAAATATTTTGATGTGTCATAAATAATATATATTTGCTTTGTGTGCTTTGACATATTCTTCACGTGCTTTTATTTTAATAGACAAGTTAAATTATAATGACTTTTCTGTTAGTATTTTTGCATTTTGCAGCAAGCTGGCTTATACAGTATGAGAGTTTGGGTACATTTTATAATTGTATGGGCTCACTGCCATGGTGGATGCTCCACATTTATGTGGAAAAAGGTGTTGCCTGCATTAACAAGTAGAAGACTTGTCTGTAGTACCCAGTTCCACGTATAGATGAAGCTGTAAAACAGCTGTCTGGATTCAGGATGGCTTGCCTTTGACCGTGTCATGTACATTAATAGAGAGTGTGAGCCATCCACAAGCACCTCAGAGGATAGCTCATTTCACTTGATTTAAGAAAAGATGGAATTCCCTGGCATTCTTCTCAACTGTCTGATTTAGCAGAATGTCTAAAATTCTGTCTCATATTTTGCCTTGTCTGCCATAACATTTTTGATAGTCACTCAGTCAGTCAGTAATACCAGACACTGCAGTTTCATTTTTATTTATTTTATTTTATTTTATGTTTGTTGAACCGGGCTAGTCTAACTGGATATATGACCATTTTCAGTAGAGGTCCAGGGAGAAAAGCTCCACATAAAACAGATAAAAAAAAGAACATTAAAAGTTCAGTTACAGAGCATTAAAGTTACAAATAGCTTGACAGACACAAAACAGGTGTTACAAGGCAATTTAGCATACATGGAATACTTTTTTAAGGTTTAGATAATGTATATTGATGCACAATATGTTGTACTATTAATGTTTTAAAGTGAATTTGAGCAATTTTTGAAAATTGTTCTTGATATTGGGCATTTGATTCCCCATTATTTTGGTTTTGTCCTTAATTCTTGAGCAGAGAAGTTATGAACTAAGTTCCCTAGTGGCACAGTGGACCCACGCCCACATTCTTCTCCATGGATGTGTAAATGCAGAGCCTAATCCAATAAACAATGGGTTTAAGGCATGAACCAGTTCTGAGTGGAAGAATAGTTAATCATGTGACACAAACACACACACACACACACACACACACACACACACACACACACACCTGGAAATAATTTGAGCAATAACAATCAACTTACTCATATATGTTTGGGCTGTAAGTGCAACCTGGAATGCATTTACTGATTTAGAGTGGTTGGTAGACGAGATTCCTCAGACTACAAAAAGACAGAATCAAATGTTGTCCTTAATGCTAAAAGGAAAAAAAAAGCTATCTCCTAAAGCATCCAAAAGGAGAGTGAAAATAAAAACTGATACCTACATATTAGTTTGGAAAAAAATGCAGACACCTTGAAAATGGGTGCAGTATCCAGCAATCTCCGAGTGTCCACAAGCCTGGAATACAAAATTTACCCAGATAGCCATATTCACTCAAAAAAGTACAATTTTATTGTAAATATCAGTGAAGGAAAGACAAATAAAAGAACAGAATTTAGAAGTACATACCTAGCGACTTTCCAATGACATCACAAACAGGATACATTCAGCAAAAGCCAGTACATGCAGGTGGGTACAGGCAGAAATCCATCACATGTCCTATAGTCAACAAATAATCCAAGCTGCTCTTTAAACAGTAATAAACATAGCACAGCAATGAAACACAAAGTCATCGAAATTCTTGGGCATGCAACAGCCCATAATGCTAAATGAAACAGTGCATTGGCAACTAAAGCTTGACAAGGTGTAGGCTGTCTAAAGCAATATAATCCAATTTACAGAACAATCTGCAGACCACCCCCGGGAGGGGGGGTTATCTAGTAAGGATAACAGAAGAAGGCTGCATAATGTAGTATGTTATGCCTGCGTCGGTGCATGACACAGACAGACAATACCCAACACATGAAGCTTGTGCAACCATACAGTTCTTCCACACATAAGGGTAGGAAAGGAAACAGATCACAGCAGACAAGGTCTGGGTAGTCCCTTAAAAATTCCATGGTGTCAGACTGTTTAACAATGAAAACAGATAGCAGGAAGAGTATACAAGCCAACATACACAGTCCTAAACAACTTTAGGATCAGGCACAGGACGTGGGAGTCCTACAAACACTCATCACAGGCATAAAACCATCCAATACAGAGGAGCAGGCTTGAAGATAACAACCTGTAAAATATGGGCCTCCACAAGTGAACAACATTGTCCGTAGATGTTGACACAGACCAGTAGCTACCAATATGGTGAACAAACCAGCAGAATGCATTGTCTGACAGTTATCACAGAGGACTTTTAAAGAGCTGCTTTCTAGAGCCTGTGGTACAGAGTCTTATTTCTTCCATTCCCATTTGTCTACTGTATAAATCTGAACAAGTCATTATACCAGACTGTGCTCCCAGGTCATGCCTGAAAAGTGATATTTGTGTGCAGTGGGCATACCCAGTTAAAACTGTATAAAACTAAACAAAATGTCTATATGTAGCTGCTATGGTACCATAGTCAGGGGAACAACTGTAGACCAAACAGGCAAGGGCACATACACGGGTGCTGCAAACACCCCAGAGGCATAGGTAATAGGTTTCTGCTGGAGAGTAGCTACTGGTCGGATGGTTAACCTGAAAGGGTACATTCCAGGAAAACCCATCAGATGAAATCCTCACTAAACATAGTCTTTGATATATGAGATTGCTCAGGATTGTCCACATGCTGCAGGAAAAGCAGGTCAGTAACCCCACTGCACTATGTGTGGGGAACAGCAGCAGGCTGATGGAAGGCAGGAGGGCACACAGACTTCACAGTCAGTCCATGGGATTTTGCATAACAGTCATCTAAATTAGTATCAGATCTCTGTAAAATCAGGTTAACAATACTGTGTTAACTTATGACAACGTATTTTCTTTGAACATAATCAAATGCATGGATTTTACATTAATTTTCCCCAGACATCTGTTCCATATTTATGCCTTATAAGAGATCAGACACCTCAACTCAGATGAGCTAGATTATACTGAAATGGGTTTCCAAGGAAGTAATACACCAGATTCCCAATCCCAACTATAACAGTTTCCCTTTACTTTGTCATGTCTTCCCAATTACCATAAAATAGCTCATATTTCTCAATACACACACTGAAACTCAATTAAACCAGAACCTCAGTTAATATGCACAGCATATTGTATAGACCTTCCACTGACTACATTAAAGCACACATGAATAGTGCTGTACCATGATAGTGGAGAGAGAGTGTCCACTGTAAGAACATTTCTGGATATAGTAATGAATCAAGTTAGACTTGAAAGTCCATATAGCAAACACTGTGACCTAGAAACCCTGCAACATCTTAATAATTGATGACTGTAAGGTAATTGGGATCAATCTCCTGCCTTTCTGGGGCACAATTTGGGAGATCTGAGATGCCATAAAAGATTAAGGGTAAATATCTCATGGTTTTTGCTAACACTGCAATGGGCAATCTAAGAAGGTCTGCCCTTTGGACATTTCAAATGTTATAAAGGATTAAGACTAGATATGTCACGGTCATTGTTCATACTGGAATGAAAAATCTAAGAAGGTCCTTCCTTTTTATATGGTATGGAATATGGAAGAATTATTGAACAGCCTAGCAACAGGGAGGGGAAAATACATTTCATTAGCAAAAACATTTGGGTCACCACACATAACATTATGGCCTTCCCACAGTGGATTTGGCATACTGTTATACACAGGGGATTCAGTACCTCATATTCTGGGGTGATATGTGGAACCACAAACAGTGTTTCACCTCTGGTGGGCTTTACTTCTTTATCCATGGCACACAAACACTGGTCTAGAGAACAGGTCATTTTCCATTCTTATACTGTTTTTAGAACACTTCATATTCTTAGACAAAATGAAATGAAAAAAGATAAAACAATATCAGAAGTGATGTTTGCTTTAATAAATGACAGAAATCTTAACAATATAGTGGGTGACATAGAGGATTTTCTGTGCTTGGTAGATGTTGATATCTACACCACTGCCAAAACAGATACAAAAATGCATATCAAACATTTTAGGACATATCTTTTCAAACTTCACATATGACAGGATAGGAGGTGGTATCACAGTCTTTGTTAAAGAGCACATAAAAGCCAGAAAAGTTAGAAATCAACTCAGAAGTAGAAATTGTTCAAAGAATTTATTGATACTGTATGCATATAATTGTAACCTGGTGATAATTGTAACTCTGGTGCTCGACTTATTGTACATCCTAGTGTTCTAGGATACAGTCCTTTCCTACAAATTTGTTTCACTGGCTCTCTGTAGTACTCACTATTTCACCAGGCACTATATATCGTAAAGTCACAGTCTGTGTCACCATCTGTTGCCAGGGTGATAGTGATAGGAACAATGAGACAATGCAAAAGCTGCTTCATGTTCACTGACAACTGTTTGGTTCTTCCTATAAATGATTTAAAGTGTGAGCGGTTCAAGTATTTACTACCCTTGGAGGCCGACCTCTATTCAAGGACTGCAGCAAGCATGTTGTCAGTTCAGACACCCACCACTCACAGCCATGCCCACCATGTCCTAGACAATTATGCCTTCTTACTCTGAGGTACTTAAAAAAGTCCCTGCCTAAACTACAAAGGCCTCTTGGAGGAAGGTTTGGTATACAGGACACTCAACATCACACTAACAGGTAGACAACACACACACACACACACACACACACACACACACACACACACACACACACACACACACACACACACACACACACACACACACACTATGAAAAATACAAATACGAAAAAGTGTCACTTAACTAGCAGGCCAAAGCACTTAAAGCAGCAAGGATGAGGCAGTATGTCTGGTAACATCTTAGTTTTCACCATCTGATATATCACTATATGCACTGAATTCTATAAATTCTCAGTCTTAATATACATTGGCTGCCATAAAATGCATGAGTCATGACCTTGAGCATTTTCACTGACTAAATACTCTGCTTCTTATGCATTGAAAATGCCTACAGCTGAGGTGTTTTTGCATGGCTTTGGACATTAATTTTCTGATAATCTGGAAAGATAAAACTGATTATCTGAAGAACTGAATACTGTAGATGTGAAGTTCTAAACAAGAGTTAAAGTAGCAGGTATAATAAAACTGTAAATATTTCTTCATATTTTTGTACTGCCTTCACTCTATTGATTTTTTACATATTCATGTTCTTTATAAAGCCAACTGAATTTATGGAAAACTGATGAATGATATACGTTACTGAGTGTACAACTAGTCCATGTTCACTAGTTATATAAATGAAACCTAATGCTATGACATGGTGTACTATTTCTTGGTGAACTCAAGACTGCTTGCATGAGGTTTACCACTCTATCTTGTCAGAAAATTTGGTCTATATTTCATTACATTAGGATGTCAGTCTTGCTTTACCTTGTATATGAAAGTTTATGACCATTGTGTGCATTACAGTTCTATACTGTATTCTTTCCTCTTTGGAATTCACTGTTTTTTTCATTTATTATGTAATAAGGTCATAACTGAAGAAGGTCCCTGGGAAATATAGTTGCCATATGGTCACTGTCCAGATAGAAGCTTAGATATACAATATGCACCGGGATAGGATGTGATTTCTGAACCATTTCATAATTTTGTCCTGCATCATATTTAGGTCTACTTGCATTGCATCTGGATGAGACAGAAATGACTTGTTTTTTTCAGATACCTGTACACAACATAATTAGTGTTCGCCAGTTTCATACAGTATAATTCATAAATAATGCCTATCACAGCAATAACAAAGTACAATAAAACATGAGCAGAAGGGGTGGATGTTCTTAACTGTTGTCATATTTGTTAGTTTGTTTCTTCTAGTACACTATCAATAAACTGAAATTTGAATTGTGACACATTGTACAAAACCAGTAAGTGCCCTCTTAAATGAACTTTGTGAAATTTTCAGTGTCACTGTGTAACATTCCTGGAATTTAACAAGATAAAAGTACAGAATCCAGTTTTTCTGTTGCATCCCTCACTTTGTAATAATTGTTTCTCCTTAATCCTAGGAACCAAGGACACAGCCCGCCTGAGACTAAAAGCGCTACATATTTCATTATCGCCAAACTTCATGATTCACGCAAGAACATCGTTATCAAAACCTTGCAGCTCTAATTAGTTGTTGCTATAGCTGTGAAGGTCAGCCAATTATTGTGTGTGAAATTTTAGTGAGAAGTAGCGTCAGTGGAGGTCTGAGAGGTCTTCACTAGGAAATGCTGTGCGTTCATCAGTCTCATATACTGAAGTGTTTTACAACATAAAAAGTGAAACAGCAGGAAGGCTCAGTAGTCGGCTTTGGGTCTCATCATTCATGACATAACAAAGTAGCATGAAGAGCTGCTGTAATACATAATAATATATTTAATTATGCACAGTACTTTTAAATGTAATATACAGTATAAAACATGTTTCAGTTTATCAAACAAAACACAATTTTTTTTTTGTTAATTGCTCTGACAAGCTATGGAATGAGAAAACAAGAAGAAAGAGACTTAAGACATAAAAATACTGAAAATGGATTATAGTTCATTGTAAGAGATATTGCGATAGAAAATCTCAACAAAACATTTTAAAGCAAAAACCAGCAGGATATACACGATGCTATTTGTCTGAATTACACTGAGTAATTGCTATAACGGACTGGACACACCTATCAATACTATGAGATTAGCTCGCTGCAGTATAAGACAATATGCTAATACTGCTGTGCACATGATGAACAGAACTGTTTTATGGGTGCACATTCTGCTGTGCAGTGCTGATAATAACAACAAACACACAGACATGCCCACTCTACTAATCTTGACCTTAGACTCCATTAAACATGTGATTCCAGTGTGAAGCAGAAGCGGTTTAGTGTTTTAGTAGTCTTTACCTCCAAGAATGAAGTTATGCATATACTATCCTTTCTTAAAGAGGTATCCTTTTATTTATCCTTTTATTTCCAACATAAATTTTGCTGCAGCAAGTTGGGTGATTTTCAGTCCAAGTGCTAAACCTGTCTCCTCTTGATTGTAAATATGACCTTCAGCTACTGGAAGATTACAGTTTAGGGTTTGTACTTTCTGTCTGCGCTGATCCAGTAGCCTGGCTTACTTTCAGCTGCAGATATACGAGTTAAATGGAGTAGTCCAGATATAGCCTGATCACTGACCTGTACAATGGCAGATTGCTTCTCTTGTTCAAGAGGAAATATTTCTCTTGTTTTGCATCCCCAGTCTACTTTGTCGGTATTTTTGCTATTACATCCTTTGCAGAGCTAAATATTTTTCTTTCTACAACAACCCTAGATCCTTTAGAGATAATATGTCTCAAGTGTGCTACTAAACAATGTCTGCATTCCTGAATATTGCTACTAAAAATTGTTTGGTTATGAATAAGTAAAATTCTACTTTAACATTTAAAATATTTATTACAGTTAGTTAAGGCATCAGCTAACTTGTTTGCTTCAGAGTATTCTGTTTAACCAAAAAAGGCTCAAGATGGGTATGTGTATTTCATATGCTGCCACACACACATAAGACCCCTGAGTAGTGTGATTCAAGAGTCTGGGGGGGGGGGTCAAAAGCATGTGGACCTGGTGATCCTTATAAAATACGTGCCCATATTTTTGTTTAATTCATTTTTTAAGCATGTACTATGATCTGCTTAAGTACTACTTTTTAAAGGTGATCTGGGAGCATTGCCAGCTTAACAGACTGCTTTCATGTAGACAATAAATAAACAAATCCTGGAATGCACAATTTTTATTAGCAGCACATAACCCATGTGTAAAATTACCTAATGTTTATGGAACTGAGATGTAAGTTGTTCACTTCATATCATATTTAATGTAAAATTGTTAATCTGAGAATGGGTAATAGTCCTTAAACATTGTAAAATCACATTTCTATCTAGTGTAACATATGGCTGCAGTTATATTTAGGTTGTTCTAGAGAAATTAGTATTTGGTATGTTTTATGTCCTGAAGTGTAACTGCCATGATCCTGCATTTGCACAGCTAAATTTGTGTTCTTAACTTTGGGAATATAGTCATCCTAACATATTTCTTGATGTGACATGGTACTGTCACAGAGCAAGTCTATAGTGAAGGCAAATGATGCTGTCATTTTACATTACTTTTACATTTGATTTGCAAAATCACCATTTTTGTGGAAGATGTGGTGTGAAACTGCATGAGTTCATCATGTACCATCTCACACACAAGAAGGACATACGGTACTGTAAACTAACAACGTTATAAAAACATGTTTGCAGAATAGTCAGAACCATGGTGTAGAGCAACAAAGCCCTAAATATGGCCCTGGCAGCCTGGGTTTAATTATTAGCTTGGGTGTCGAAGGAGGGAAGGATGGGTTTGCCAATGGCATTCATCAAGGCAGTCCCTGTAAGGAGGTGTTGCCCATAAAGGGGAGTAGCCTTGAATGTAACAGATGAGTATGGGGATTCAAGGGGCAGGTCATTAATGAAAAATATCCCCAGGAGAAAGCAGTCAATGGCAAGATCTCCCAGGATGCCCTTAAATTCTGCACTGGCCCCTTCCTTATAATGGAGATAGTCTGGGGCAGTAGCAGATGCTGGTACACCTGGCAAGTATGGGTCACTGAGATAGCCAGAAAGAATGAAGCAAAGGGAGAAAAATATTTGCAAAAAGAAACATAAATTAAGTGTTTCTGAGTTCTACCCTCATACATACAAAATACATAGCAGCACAAAACTCTATACTGTGTTTTACCACAGCATTTATTGACAGCGATGTCTGCATATAAATCAAACTTATTTCACTAACACTCAAGCATTGTAATTTTTAGTTTAACATTGAGAACATTTTTTTTCCAACTATGATGGCCATTCATGTGATTTGTTCAACTGGGAACCGCAGTACTTATGGATTCTTTTGCATATCCATAAGCTTAGTTCATCAGGCAGTTAGGTATCAAGTTTGATTCATTAGTCAGTTATTCCTGTCTCCTATACCTGTTTGGGCTGATAAGTATAGTATCTCCTGTAGAAACCTGCTCATGAGGTGGCATTGTACCTTGCCCTGGAAGTCTAGCCTGTTCTCTCATCTGAGTCCATTAATATCCTTGTGATCATATCCCCCATGATGGCCCACATAAATAGCTTCACTACTATTAGACCATAAATTTGCCATGTCACCATACCAAATTCAAATCTAACCATTTTACCTTTAATGTAGATAAGTAATATCAGACCAGTTGTTTTACATTAGGAAGGTTTGTGGCCTGCACTGTGGTGGCAGGACAGGTAGCTTACATCCTTCTAAGTTGGGAACTGCTGATTGAGGGCTCAGTGTCTGTTATTCTAAAAGTGTATTAGTTCTGGTTTAAGCACTTGGGCTTCAGGCCAGTTATTTTACATTAAGAAGGTTTGTGGTCTGCACTCTTGTGGGAGGAGAGGCTGGACTCTGCCCTTCTGAGCTGGGAATTTCTGGTTAAAGGCTTATAGTGCCTGCATATTTGAACTGTTTCTTACTGAAATTGGTACACCTTGTTTGTTGTAACATAGACTAGATCCAGGCCTGCTGAATCTAGCTTTGTTTGTATGCTTGTTGTTTGTTTGCTTGTTATTTCCCTGAAACGCTAATTCCACATAAAACACAGCTTTTCAGTGCTTCTGTGGATCCCTAGTGATATCTGCATTGCTTACTGTACTTATTTCCTTGTTTCACTTGAAAGAAAGTTACTGTTTGTCGTTTTTGCATTTAAGTTACCTGTAACACATTGCATTTAAGTTACCTGGCACTTGCTCACTAAAGCAATTATATAAGTCAGCACTAAAAATTAAAAGCACTACACCCTCACAAACTCTCCTTGAGTACCTTGTACCCCATTGGCCCTTTTTTCAATTATAAAGGAATTCCCAATACTATTCTAGCATGTCCAAAGGTCAGTTGTCAATCTCCTCTCTGGTCCAGCTGGTGAATCTGGGAATCTTGAGGCAATGTTACAACTGCCTCATGTACACAGACAACCCTCTCCTCCTCCCAACAAATTCCAACACATGTGAGAGATGCAACCATATAGCCAAACTGGAGGCTAAGCTCTCTCAACTCAGTACTGGCGTAACCAGTCAGGAGGAGAAGGAAACCAAACTCACTACAATTCCAGTCTCACATAGACCTACCACGACAGCAAACCAAACACATAAACACACAAAAACATACTCGGAGGTTCTAAATAAAACTCTGCCTAAGCAGCAGAGACCTCCAAAGCAGACACACAAGCAACCACTACCCCAAAACAAAACACGTGCAACACATAGCTCACAAAGCCAGTGTGCCGAACAGTCACAGCCCTTAAGGATAAACAACACACCTGATACACTTGTAATAGGTGACTCTATCGTCAGGCACACTGACGTCCCGCTCACCAGGCTGAACAAGGAGAAGATCACGGTGAGCTGCCTGTCAGTCGCTAGGATCCGCCACATAACACAAGCACTCAGGTCACACCAAGTCAAGTACAAATATGACTCAGTCATTGTCCATGCTGGTGTGAATGACCTGAGATGTACCTCCCTGGACTACATGAAAAGAGACATAGAGGAGCTCTCTGAGCATGTAGCCCAGGCCGGTATGACCCTGACCTTGAGTAGCATCTTACCCTCACCAAGAATGATGCCACAATATGAAGACAAGATGATCAATTTCAACAATTGGCTTAAGTATTGGTGTCATTCAAAGGGGATCTAATGCCTGTCAGCCTGGGATGACATGCTCGACAAGCCACGATGCTTTGCTAGGGACGGCTTGCACCTGTCACCCCTGGGCTTTCGGATATTGGCAAAGGCTCTTGCTACCCCCATAGTGCCTTTTATAGGCAAGGCTCAAAAGACAAACCCACCTCCATAGGTATCACAAGGGATAAGAAACTAAGAGTAATGCTACTCAATGCCAGAATTCTAAACCTCAAGATGCATGCACTCAAAACTCTCCTTAGCATGGAGAACACTGATATCTGTACAGTAACAGAAACCTGGTTCAAGGCTCCTGAGAGCACCCCAGCACTACCAGGTTATACCTCATACCATGCTTTTTGGCCCCAAAACTTGGACTGAACCACAAAGGAGGGGAGTATCAATATTAGTCAAAGATACCCACACCTCCAGGTTGGTGGCACAGCACAAAGCATCAGAGACTATCCATGTGCAACTAACAGTGGGTAAAACTGCCTTCCAGTTTATAGCCTGCTACAGACCACCCTCCCAAACCCAGGAACCCCACTTGGCCTTCCTGAGAACACTGAAAAATATGAAGGTCTCTCCAAACACCATTATATTGGGCAACTTCAACTACCCAAACATAGACTGGGAGCATTACTCTAGCTCCAACACCCTAGCCCAAAGGTTCCTAGAATTTATAAACTCAAATGCTATGGAACAACTTGTTACCACTCCCACAAGAGGGGAAAACATACTGGACCTGATCATCACCAACATGGGGACTCTATGCTCCAGACCAGAAGTGTATCCCTCACTGGTAAGATCAGACCATAAACTAATCTCACTGCATATTCACATCCCGACCCCAACCCTGCCCAGAAAACCACAGTGAAAAACTTCTCTAAAGCAAATTTCACACTCCTCAAAACCAAGGTGGAATCCTTCAAAGCCCCTGGGCCTGTGGAAAATATGGCCCAGACCCCAGAACCTTTATAAACGCATTCTATGAACACCTTCAGGAATGCATGGATCATGCAATCCCAAATAAAACCAAGACCCAATCCTCCAAAGGCAGACGTCCTGTCTGGTGGACCCCAGCCATAAACAAACTATACAATAGAAGGAGGAAGTTACTACATGATAGAGCAAAATCCCAAAAAGGGAAGGCAACTCTGATCAGTATTAGCAAAAAACTACGGGCACTCATAAAATCATCTAAGGCCAGCTTCGAGAGAAAAATTGCACAGTACACTAAGGATAATCACAAGGCTTTCTTTAGTTATGTTAGGAACCTGGGTGGGAATTCCCAGATATGCTCAGAATTAGTCCAAAATGTCAAAAAATACACCAAACCCACAGCCATTGCCAACATCCTAGCTGACAGGTTCAGCACAAACTTCTCCCCACCAAAAGGGCAAATATCTATTCCAGCAGAGTGCTGCCCCCCTGACACCTCAGATGCTCAGGTAAGAGCCGCCCTCTCCAAAGCAAAAAATGCAGCATCAATGGGACCAGAAGGTGTCCCAGGCTGCATCCTACATGAACTCCAAGAAGAGCTAAACCCAAACCTAAAACTACTGTTCAATCTCAGCCTTACTACAGGATATGTACCCAAAGACTGGCGTACACCAACAGTGGTCCCTCTCCACAAAGGTGGTGCCTCAATGGATCCTGGAAACTATCGCCCCATAAGCCTGACTAGCTTGGTCTGCAAAGCTATGGAAAGGATCATCATGGACCTCATAAATAAAGATATTGGGGACCTACAGACACTGGATCCTACCCTGTTCGGCTTTGTTAAGGGTAGATCCTGCCTCTTAAACCTGGCCAATTTCTTTGAAACAGCCACCAAGGCCATTGACGAGGGGAAGGTGGTTCACACAGCCTACCTGGACCTCGCAAAAGCCTTCAATACAATACCCCACTCGGGCATTATAGATAAGCTCACCAGCTTAAATATAAACCCCTATGTCACTAGATGGGTTGCAAACTGGCTCAAGGACAGAACCCACATGGTTAGAATTGCTGGAGCCATGTCAGACTCCAAACCAGTTAGAAGTGGCATCCCACAAGGCTCAGTCCTGGGACCTCTCTTGTTCGGTATATATTTCTCGGAGGTACAGGCCAACACGGAAGAACTGTGGCTGACCAAGTTGGCAGATGACTGCAAACTGGGTGCCATAATAGACTCTCCAGCCGACACAAGCATCCTCCAAAAGGGCCTCATGGAAACAGACAACTGGTGCCAAAGCCATGGCCTCAAGTTAAATGCCAAAAAGTGTATAGTCATCCCCTTTGGCAAAAACAAAGTGCCCACAAATTACCACATAGGTGGTAATCTATTAAGTACAGAAGAAGTAATTAGGGACCTGGGGACCCAAGTTGATAGCAATCTCTCATTTGACAACTACGTGGCCAAAGTGGTTAGAAAAACATTTTATATAGCCCACCTGATCATGAAGGGATTCACATCTAGATCAGGGGAGGTCATCGTGCCTCTTTACTCATCCCTCATCACGCCCATAATTGAGTACAATGCCACTTTTGGGATGTACCTTACCAGACACCTGCAGCAACTGGAAAGAACCCAAAAGTACCTCACCAAGAGGATCAAAGGGCTCAAACAGATGCCATTTGCTGCCCGGTTAAAGAAACTCCAGCTCTACTCAGTGGCATACTGCCTGCTCAGAGGTGATCTGTGTCTGACGTATAAAGCCATGTCCAACCCGGAATTAATGGACATGCTGCACCTTAGAAAATCCAAATCCCATCTAGCTACGCGGTCGAGAGACTTGAACCTCAGCGCTGAAATAAATAGGACATGCTGGAGGGACAGATTCCTAACCCAGAGGCTCCCTTCACTCTGGAATGAAATCCAAGTCCAGGTTAGGCAGAGTGCCTCATTGACTCTCTTCAAAAGGAATCTTGATGAGTGGATGGGAGATCATAGGTTTACCCTGGATATCACTTCTGTGTCACTGTTAGACAGAGGCACAGTATACTAACCTTGAAAAAGGGCATAGCAAAATTCATTTAAAATGGGTGGTGAAAGCCAAACACACTCTGGCTAGGCTTATAAATGCCCTAGGGCAGATAGCCTAGTATGAACCTATGAACCTATGAACCTATAATAAATAGTTAAAGCAGCACCAAGGTACATTGTCACTACAACATTAAGACCTATAATTAAACCCTTTTACCATTTGCTGACCATAAACAGTTTAACTACTTGTGCTCACAAAAGCTGTCATATTCAGCAAGCTTTCCCAACCCTGCCTTATGTAGACACACAAGTGAAGTCTTATTCTCAGACTCCACTCACAACCAAGACATCCATGAAATCTAAAGATAAAATGGCACCAAGGCATGTTCTCAAGACAGCACCAAGACCTATAATTATACCATTTTATTATTTGCTGACAGAAGTGTTGTGGAGACCATTATAATCTCCTTCTCCTGCAGTGTGACTGACTGTAAGATGTACTGCCAGTGCCCAGTTTCTCCATTGATACCCTAAACATAGTTTGCAGCCCTCATTCAACTATTTCACAACAGGCCATTTGTAATAGAAGTACTTTATGTTAAAAGCAAATCTCTTCCTATTTTAAACATATGTCAATACATAGAAATCAGAATTTACAGTGTTTATAGCTTTTATAATAAGCCTCACTGCAGGTTACCTACTGCTGATAACTTATATCAATCTTTTCTCTACTCTCTGTGCATGCACACAGACATGATGTAAGTTATATGACTGCTTCACTTCCCTCCTGCTACCAATTCCCCTGCCTCCCCCATATTATTCTTCTTATAGCTCCTTGTCTCCATCTTTTCACCATACATTTAGCTCCACCCCGATATAGTAACAAAACACTAATTCACAATGGACTTTTCAGTCCATAAAGCCACATCATCATATATATAAATAGTTACTGCACAAATAGAACTTGTATAGCCAACATTGTCATTCTCTATTTCCAATATACACAACAATCTACACAAATATACACTTAACCTAATCTTAGCAATATCTACACTGATCTGATCTGATTCTACACACAACTCTCTAGACCTTTTTAAAGGCATTAAACTATTTTGAAAGATAAACAATAGAAACAGCACCAGAGCACTCCACGGCGATCGGACCACACACAGAGAGATTCCAGCTGCAGTATGAATAAAAGTTCAAACACGTAGTGTAAAAATCAAGGTTTATTAGAATTCCAGGTTAGCGCTTTCACCCTCATGGGCTTCTTCAGACCTTTTACATCTCACAAAAGTGCTACCAATATTTAAACTAAAACCTCTATGACATCATTAATTGAATGTGTATTTAATTAATTAAAATAGTAATAGATTAACCTGTGAAGCTCCATTTAAAATCAGTGTATGAGTATTCAACCACAAAACAGCATCTAATATAGAACTTAATATAATGGATGTACAATATATATATGTGTGTGTGTATATACTATGTCTATAAAAATACATAAATATATAAATATACAGATATGTATAAATATAAAAATATATTTAAGATATTTACAAATATTTAAAAATATATATATGAAAACATTTAAAACCTTTTACAATAGATGGATGTATATATATCAAACATTAACAAAGTGTTGTATATCAAGTGATACCAGTTCATATAAGAACTGTATAAAGAATACATTTCATAACATGTTCAGATACAATATCCCATCTAAACTTCAAATCTTTATCTAACAACCAGCCTTCTGTTTTTCAAGGTTGGTTTGATGGGGACTGTATCATTTAGTCCAGGTCTCTGATCTGCCCTTAGCATAATGATCCACCTAGCCTCTATCCATTCTGTAAAATTTCTTAGATCCCCACCCCTGGAATTGGGTGTATTGACTTGTAATACTTGAAATTTGAAACTGTGTGTGTCATCTGTGTTCATAACATGCTTTGATAATGCATTATGTGGGGATTTGGTACGTATACTATAAAGATGTTTCTGTATCCTGTTACGTAACCTTCTAATAGTTTTCCCTACATAGAATGCATCGCATACACCTGGCTAGATATGTAACATGCTGTAATTCAACGAGACTCTAACTGTAATCACTGAGTCTGGTAAATTACTTTTCATGGAGGGGATAAATTATAGTCCCTTGTTCAGTACAGAAAGTTCATCTTCCATTAAAACTCTATTGGAAAGATTCCAAACTAATGTCTGGTATTCTCCCCCACATCCTCTTGAGCATTGGGCCTAGATGTCCCTCCCCTGAGCCCTTGCAGACTGGGAAAAGGAAAAACTATTCCTATTAGATAGTTTTAAGAAGCATGCCATTTTTTATGTTAGGTTTGTGGATGACCTCTTTCTCCTTTGGACAGGATCTGAGGATGAATTACAGAAGTTCTTTTGTGAGGTCAACTCTTTGACTAATTTTCTGAAATTCACAATGGAAACATTGGATAAATGGATATAATTTTTAGTTGTATATATTGAAAGGTTAGACAGTGGTCTACTCAATACAGGTGTGTATAGGAAACCATGTTATAAAAATTCCCTATTACTTAGAGGTAGCATGCATCCTCGTTTTGTTTTTCATAATATAGTGAGAGGACAAGGAATAAGAGCTTCACATCTAAATCCTACATAACAAGAGTTTGGAAATGAGTTAGATCAGTTACGTGACAGAATAGCTGCCAGATCCTATACACCAGAAGAGACAAATTTAGGGATTGAAGGGGTACATGATTTGAGAACTCGGTCTGCACAACCATACTTTGCAGGTTCTAGAGACTCAGGAAGAATATCAGAGAGACCCCATGTCATTGATGTGACAACAAATAAATCTACAGTTGGAGTCTCGTTGAATTATACACAAGACATTAGTAGTGTGAAAGGAATTTTTTATAAAAAGTGGGGAGTCCTAACTACAGATCCTAAACTAAAAGAGATAGTAGGAGAAAGAACTTTGTTTATAGAAACAAGTCTAATTTGCACAGATTACTCTGCTACCCCAGAGTTCCAGCTACAATTGGTAGAGGTGAGACAACACATTGTACCAGACCATGTCACAAATGTAACTATTGTCCATTTGTCCCTGAGGACACCTGTTTCTTACAACCTGTCACAATGAAACAATTTTGTTTTAATATTTCAGCTAATTGTGACACACAGCATGTTACATATCTAGCTTTGTGTATGGCATGCAATGCATTCTATGTAGGGGAAAACTGATAGAAGGTTACGTGACAGGATACAGGAACATCTGTATAGTATACGTACCAAATCCCCCCATAATGCATTATCAAAGCATGTTATGAACACAGATGACACACACAGTTTCAAATTTCAAGTATTACAAATCAATACACCCAATTCCAGGGGTGGGGATATATGAAATTTTACAGAAAGGATAGAGGCTAGGTGGATCATTATGCTAAGGGCAGATCAGAGACCTGGACTAAATGACAGAGTCCCCATCAAACCAACCTTGAAAAACAGAAGTCTGGTTGTTAGATAAAGATTTGAAGTTTAGATGGGATATTGTATCGGAACATGTTATGCAATGTATTCTTTATACAGTTCTTATATGAACTGGTATAACTTGATATACAACACTTTGTTAATGTTTGAAATATATATATATATATATATATATATATATATATATATACACACATCCATCTATTGTAAAAGTTTTTTAATGTTTTCATATATATATATATATTTTTTAAATATTTCTAAATATTTTAAATATATTTTTCTTTATATTTATACATATTTGTATATTTATATATTTTTATAGACATAGTATATATATATATATATATATATATATATATGTGTGTGTGTGTGTATATTTTGTACATCCATTATATTAAGTTCTATATTAGATGCTGTTTCGTGGTTGAATACTCATACACTGATTTTAAATGGAGCTTCACAGGTTAATCTAATACTAATTTAATTAATTAAATACACATTCAATTAATAATGTCATAGAGGTTTTAGTTTAAATATTGGTAGCACTTTTATGAGATGTAAAAGGTCTGAAGAAGCCCATGAGGGTGAAAGCGCTAACCTGGAATTCTAATAAACCTTGTTTTTTACACTACGTGTTTGAACTTTCATTCATACTGCAGCTGAAATCTCTCTCTGTGTGGTCCAATTGCCGTGGAGTGCTCTGGCTCATAGGTTCATAGGTTGGTACTAGGCTATCAGCCCTAGGGCCTATACAAGCTTAGGCATAACAATTCCCTGGCTATTTCTTCCCACACTATTTACTTCCCTGGACCCCTGTCTAACAGGGTGACTGACGTGATCCCCGGGGTGAATTTCCTTTCTCCCATCCAATCGTCAAGGTTCCTTTTGAAGAGGACCAAAGAGGCACTCTGCTTGACATGTATGAGCAGTCTATTCCAGAGTCTGGGGAGTCTCTGGGTCAGGAACCTATCCCTCTAGAATGTTTTGTTTACTGTGATGACACGGTTTAGATCCCTGGAGTGTGTGGCTCTGAGGGATTGGGATTTCTTTAAGTGGAGCATGTCCAACAGCTCTGGGTTTGACATGGCCTTGTATGTTAAGCAGAGATCACCTCTGAGTAGACAATATGTGACAGAGTATAGCTGGAGTTCTTTAAGGCGGTCAGCATAGGGCATCTGCTTTAGGCCTGTGATTCTTTTAGTGATGTATTTCTGCAGCCTTACCAGTTGTTGCAGATGTCTTGAGAGGTACATATCAAATGGGGCATTGTATTCTATAATGAGTCTAATGAGGGATGAGTACAGTGGGACAATGACCTCCTTTTTTCTCGATGAAAATCCCTTAGTGATGAGGTGTTCCACATAGAAGGATTTCCTGACTGTTGTGGCGATGTGGTTATCGAAGGTGAGACCACTGTCCACCTGTGTCCCTAAGTCTCTTATCACACTTTCAGTGTTTAGTGTACTGCCACCTATGTGGTAATTCATGGGTATTTGTTTTTTCCCAAAGGGGATAACTATACATTTCTTGGCATTGAGCTTGAGCCCATGGCTCTGGCACCAAGCATCTGTTTCTGTAATGCCCTTTTGTAGAGTATCCACATCATTTGGGGATTCAAAAATGGCTCCCAGTTTGCAGTCATCTGCGAACTTTGCTAGCCAGAGTCCCTTAGTGTTGGCCTGTACTTCAGAGAAGTAGTTGCCAAAAAGAAACGATCCCAGGACTGAACCCTGAGGTACTCCACTTGTACTTGTCTGGAGCTGGATTTGGAGTTGGCTACTTTTACAGTGTGGGTTCTGTCAGTAAGCCAGTTGGCAATCCATTGGGTGACATAGGGATTAATGCCCAGCTTAGTAAGTTTATCTATGATTCCAGAGTGGGGGATGGTGTCAAAGGCCTTGGCGAGGTCCAGATAGGCTGTGTGGACTGCCTTACCCTTGTCCATGTCTCTGGAGACTGATTCGAAGAAGTCAATCAGGTTCAGGAGACAAGATTAGCCCTTCACGAACTCAAACTGGGTGTGGTCCAGTGTTTGAAGGTTGCCAATGTCTTTGTTTATAAGTTCCATGATAATACACTCCATAGCTTTACAAATAAGGCTCGCCAGACTGATGAGACGGTAGTTTCCGGGTTCCAAGATGGATCCCTCCTTGTGGAGTGGGATAACTGTAGCTCTGCACCACTCAGTGGGCACAAAACCTGAGATGAGGCTATGATTAACCATGACACTTAGGTGAGGTGCCAGTTCATATTGTAGTTCATGTAGTACACAGCCCAGGATGTCATCTGGTCCCATGGATACTGTATTATTAGCTTTGGAGAGTGCGTTTTTAACCTGTGTGGCCATTATTATCAGAATTTGGCAATCTTCCGGTATTGAGATGGGCCATTTAGGGGGTGAGAGGGGGATGAAGTTGGCACTGAATCGATCTGCCAGGATATTGGCAATATCCTTGGGATCAGTATATTTAATGCCATTCTGTTTTAGCTCAGAGCAGATCTGAGCATTGCCATTTAGATTCTTGACATAGTTATAGAATGCCTTGTGGTTGTCTTTGGAATCTTTGGAGGATGTTATGAGGGATCTCAGTTTCTTACTGAGGCTGGTAAGGGAGTTTTTTGCATCCTGGGATTTTCCTCTTTTCTGCAACAGTTTCTTCCTTTTGTTGTAAAGTTTGTTTATGGCAGGGGACCACCAGATTGGCTTCCTTTTTTTGGAGGAGAGCATCTTGGTTCTATTTGGGATGGCACGATTCATGCATGAGTGGATGTGCTCGTAGAGTGCCTTAGTGTAGGATTCAGCAGTCAAACTTTCAGTTCCCATCTGCATAGGTGTCATGAAGTTTGTCACTTCTGACTTGAGTAGCATGAAGTTGGCTTTGGAGAAGTTTTTTATGGAGGTTTTCTTACTGGGGGGTGGGGGTGGGATGCTAATGTCAAGGGTGATTAGCTTATGGTCAGACCTGACTAATGAGGGGGTGACCATAGGTGTGGAGCATCAATTTCCCATGTTGGTAATGACCAGGTCTATTATATTGGAGCCCCTGGTGGGACTATTGATTAGTTCATTCAAGGAGTTGGAATTTATGAATTCCAAGTACCGTTGGGCAAAGGTGTTGGTACCGAGTAGTTTTCCCAGTTAATGGCAGGGTAGTTAAAATCACCCAGTATTAGGGTGTTTGGTTCTATCTTAATATTTTCCAGTATGTTTAGAAAGGTGTAGTGAGAATCTTGGGGCATGGTGGGGGATCTGTAGCAAGCTACAATTTGGATTGCAGTCTTACCTAGTGTTAGTTGCACCTGGAGAATTTCAGATGCATTGTGTTGGGAAACTAGCCTGGTGGTGTGAATATCCTTGGTGAATATGGACACTCATCCACTTTTAGTGTTTCGGTCCTGGTTTGGTGGCCGAAAAGTGTGGTAAGAGTTGTAGCCTGGTATTGCAGGGGTGCTCTCTGGAGCCTTGAACCAGGTCTCAGTTACTGCACAGATATTGATGTTCTCCATTTTTAGGAGTGCTTCGAGAGAGTGCATTTTGAGGTTTAGATTTCTAGCATTGAGTAGCATTAGCTAGAGATTTTGCATGCTTGTACCTGTTACGGTGGTGGTTTTGTCATTTGAACTTTGCCTAAAAAAAGGCACTATAGGGGTGGCAAGAGCCTTAGCCAGTAACCTGAATCTCAGGGGTGACATGAACAGACCATCTCTGGCAAAGCATCCCAGGCAGACAGATACTGGATCACCTTTGAATGACACCAGAAGCTTAGCCAATTGTTGAAGTCAATCATTTTGTCCTTATATTGTGGATTCATTCTGGGCGAAGGCAGGATGCTACTCAGGGCTAGGGTTATACCTGCCTGGGCCACATGATCAGAGAGCTCTTCCATGTCTCTTTTCATGTATTCCAGGGAGGTATGTCTTAAGTCATTCACTCCAACATGGACAATGACAGAGTCATATTTGTACTTGTTGTGGAGTGACTTGAGTGCATGCATTATGTGGGGGATCCTGGCACCTGACAGTCAGCTGACTGTAATTTTCTCCTTGTTCAACCTAGTGAGTGAGACATCAGTGTGCCGGACTATAGAGTCACCTATGACTAAAGTGCTAGGTACGTCGTCTTGCCTTAAGGGCTGTTGCTGGGTGGCACACTGGTGTTGTGAGCTATGTGACACTTTGGTTGTGATTGGTGTTATTTTGCATTTCAGCTTCAGAGGTCCTTGTTGCTTGGGCAGGTTACAGTTAAGGGCCTCCGCATATGTGGATTTAGTGTTGCTATATGTGGGTGTTGGTGGTGTGAGTTTAGAAGGGCTATGTGTAGCTTGAGGTGTAGTGTGGATGTTAACCTTCTCTTCTTGACTGTCTAGCACAATCTTGGGTGGAGAGAGCTTTGCTTCCAATTTGGCTATGTAAGTGCATCTCTCACAGGTTGTAGTGTTGGCTGGTAGGAGGAGAGGGTTGTCTGTGTACATGAGGCAATTGCTGCATTGCCCCAGTATGCCCAGATTCACCAGGTGGACAGGAGAAATCACTGGAAGCTGACCCTTGGACATGCCTGGTTTGGTGCTTTTTTTTTTTTTTTTTGTAAAGTACAGGAGCTGTTTTCCCTTACCTTAGCAAGGTACTTTACAATTATAGGCTGTTTAGTGCCTACAATTAATTTCTCCTTATTAACAAAGAGAATTGAGTGCTTGTATCAGTTGAAGGCTTCCTAGTGCTTTCCAGCAGGTATTAGAGCAAGTGCTAGTCACAGGGATTCTTAAAGGTAAGATGAAAAAAAATGCACACTGCTGTGTGCACTAGAGAAGTTAGGTGTGAAAGTAGGTAAGTTAAGTTTTACGTGTTTAAAAAGTTAAGATTTAGTGGAGAGTTACTATTTTTAAAACAGCAAGATGGATTGAAAGGGGTGGTCACTTTTGTATTCTGGTACTATGGAATACAGTAGGATGGCCAATAAATTTAAATAGTTGAAGGGGAGTGATTTCAAAAATGATAATTTTGTGATTACTCACACAAGCCAGTGAAAGCAGAGAGGAAATGAGATATATGGTCAAATTAACATAAGAGGCAGGCAACTAGAAAGACAGTGGTATTTAACAAAACAACTGTAACTGGGTGGGAGGATGGGGAAAAATTTCTGCCTGACTCGGAAGATACAGAGCTGTGGTGTCTTTTGAAGTTTTAATATGCAGTTAAAGCAGAATGCAAGTAAAACACAAGGTAAAGAAAACAAACCACAGTATTCAAAATATAAAAAGGCAATAAAGTAATACAAACTGTCTGTCTTTCAGCTTTTCCCGGTTAGGGGTCGCCACAGCGGAACTCCGGTCCTCTAAAGATTGGCAGTAGATTTTTATATGCTGGCTTGCCAGGCCTAACCCACAACCTTCAATGAAGGAACACCCATTCATGCATGTCGACACACAGAAGACACTCTAACTGAGAATCGAACGTGCAACGTCTAACTGTGAGGTGACAATGCTACCGCAGCACCACCACCACAATACAAAATACAACAAATAAAAGCAAACTAGCCTTTTCTTCACAGCAAAGTGTAGCAGAGTCTGGATGAAACTTTCTGGTAAAGCTCTGAAATGTTTTATTTTACCCCTTAAATAGAAGGTTTAGTTCCTAGCTCCACCCCGACGAAAAAGAAGTGGGATTGTCAGAGAGATGAAGAAAGTAGACAAGAGTATAAGGAGATGAGTTGCATGGCAAAGAGAGAGGTGGTGAAGGCTAAGGATAAGGCGTATGATGAGATGTATAAAAGGTTGGACACTAAGGAGGGAGAAAATGACCTGTACCTATTGGCAAGACAGAGGGACCGTAAAGATGTGCAGCAGGTAAGGGTGATAAAGGATAATGAGGGAAACATACTCACAAGCAAGGAGAGTGTGTTGAGCAGATGGAAAGAGTACTTTGAGGGGCTGATGAATGAAGAGAATGAGAGGGAGAGAAGGTTGGATGATGTGCAGATAGTGAATCATGAAGTGCAGTGGATTAGCAAGGAGGAAGTAAGGATAGCTATGAAGAGGATGAAGAACAGAAAGGCTGTTGGTCCAGATGACATACCTGTGGAAGCATGGAGGTGTTTAGGTGAAATGGCAGTGGAGTTTTTAACTAGATTGTTTAATGAAATCTTGGAAAGTGAGAGGATGCCTGAGGAATGGAGAGAAAGTGTTTTGCTACCAATTTTTAAGAATAAGGGTGATGTGCAGAGCTGTAGTAACTACAGAGGGATTAAATTGATCAGTCACAGCATGAAGTTATGGGAAAGGGTAGTTGAAGCTAGGTTAAGAAGGGAGGTGATGATTAGTGATCAGCAGTATGGTTTCAGGCCAGGAAAGAGCACTACAGATGCAATGTTTGCTTTGAGAATGTTGATGGAGAAGTACAGAGAATGTCAGAAGGAGTTGCATTGTGTCTTTGTGGATTTAGAGAAAGCATATGACAGGGTGCCTAGAGAGGAGTTGTGATATTGTATGAGGAAGTCAGGAGTGTCAGAGAAGTATGTAAGAGTGGTACAGGATATGTACGAGGATAGTTTGATAGTGGTGAGGTCTGCGGTGGGAGTGATGGATGCGTTTAAGGTGGAGGTGGGATTACATCAAGGTTCAGCTCTGAGCCCTTTCTTATTTGTAATGGTGATGGACAGGTTGACAGACGAGATTAGACAGGAATCCCCATGGACTATGATGTTTGCAGATGACATTGTGATCTGTAGTGACAGTAGGGAACAGGTGGAGGAGACCCTGGATAGGTGGATATATGCTCTAGAGAGAAGAGGAATGAAGGTCAGCAGGACTAAGACAGAATATATGTATGTGAATGAGAGGGAGGATAGAGGAATGGTGAGGATGCAAGGAGTAGAGGTGGTGAAGGTGGATGAGTTTAAATACTTGGGATCAACAGTTCAGAATAATGGTGATTGTGGAAGAGAGGTGAAGAAGAGAGTACAGGCAGGACTGAGTGGGTGGAGAAGAGTGTCAGGAGTGATTTGTGACAGACGAGTACCAGTAAGAGTGAAAGGGAAGGTCTATAAAAGGGTAGTGAGACCAGCTATGTTATATGGAATGGAGACAGTGGCATTGACAAAAAGGTAGAAGTCAGAGCTTGATGTGGCAGAGTTGAAGATGTTAAGATTTGCACTGGGTGTGATGAGGATGGACAGAATTAGGAATAAGTATATTAGAGGGTCAGCCCAGGTTGGAAGGTTTGGAGACAAAGCCAGAGAGGCAAGATTACGTTGGTTTGGGCATGTGCTTAGGAGGGATGCAGAGTATATTGGGAAAAAGATGCTAAGGATGAAGCTGCCAGGTAACAGGAAAAGAGGAAGGCCTAATATAAGGTTTATGGATGTGGTGAGAGAGGACATGCAGGTGGTTGGTGTGACAGAGCAAGATGCAGAGGACAGGAAGAAATGGAAACAGCTGATCTGCTGTGGTGACCCCTGACAGGAGCAGCCAAAAGAAAAAGAAGAAAAAGAAGTTCCTAGCTCCACTCCCTCATTTCACAAATGATTAACCTTAAGTGACCTTTTCTATCTTATGAATGAGTCCTTAATTGATCAGTTCTAATTTCTGCCTGACTCAGAAGAGACAGAGCTGTGGTCTCTTTTGAAGTTTTAATATGCAGTTAAAGCAGAATGCAAGTAAAACACAAGATAAAGAAAACAAACCGCAGTATTCAAAATATAAAAATACAATAAAGTAATACAAAATACAACAAATAAAAGCAAACTAACCTTTCCTTCACAGCAAGGTATAGCAGAGTCTGGATGAGCCTTTCTGGTAAAGTTCTGAAATGTTTTATTTTACCCTTAAATAGAAGGTTTCGTTCTTAGCTCCACCCCCTCAGTTCACAAATGATTAGCCTTAAGTGACCTCTTTTATCTTATGAATGAGTCCTTAATTGATCAGTTCTAATTTCTGCCTGTCTCAGAAGAGCAGATCTGTGGTCTCTTTTGAAGTTTTTATATGCAGTTAAAGCAGAATGCAAGTAAAACACAAGATAAAGAAAACAAACCACAGTATTCAAAATATAAAAAGGCAATAAGGTAATACAAAATACAGCAAATAAAAGCAAACTAACCTATACTTCACAGCAAAGTGTAGCAGAGTCTGGATGGGCCATTCTGGTGCTGTTTCTATCATTTATATTTAAATGGTGTAGTTATCAGAGCTTGTTTTATTATTTTGAAAGATGGAACACAACAATGCTATATCTCTTTCTTTTCGCCATTATACTATTATACCTAGCTTACCTATCCTCCTATAGAATACAATGCTAGCTCACTTTAAACCTACAGTTACTTTTGCTACATCCTCACAAACATATCCTCCTTTTCCTTATTTTTCTTCTATCTCACCTAACCTACATAATACTTCTATAAAAATATGTTCTCAGCTAAACATCTTTACTAATCTGAAATATATCTACCCTCAATCAAATGTCTGATCAAAAAATTAATATATTTCTTTACTCCTTACTCTCTGCCTAAGTGCAATTTGCTTCCCTAAAGTGCTATGTACACCAAAACCCTGACCTTAATACAACTGGAAACTTCGACTACAAACCAGACATTTTTAAACTCATCAACCCACCACACACACACACACACACACACACACACACACACACACACACACACACACACACACACACACACACACACAATTATGAAATCCTTCACCATGAAGCCTAAGAGCTTTAATTGAAATATACAAGATTTATGTAATATAACTGAACCTCCATGTCTGGTTGCTACAACATATGCCAGCTATACTAATACTAAATAGAAACAATGTTTGAATCATCTCTGCCTAACAGCAAAACCTGGCTATTGTATCCTTTGAAAAGATTGTTTCTGCAAACAAGCAGGTGGCCAAGCAATTCTTTCAATATGCCCATACTCAAAAAATATTCCAACATTTATCCCTATAGAACTCTTGTCTCTATACTTCATATTAACAGTAACAAAAATATATAATTGCACCCTACATACTATCAAATACCACTAGTAATATTCCTATAATTGAGGATATCCTATCCTGGGTCTCCACCAACATAACATATGAAACCATAATATCAGGGGACAAGAATATTAACTGGTACTCTTGCAATCATCATGAAAACTCCTTGCAGACAAATAAGAAACATTTAAAATCCCAGTCAGCTATACTAATAATCAACCCAACCAGATTCAATAAATTATCCAAATATGAAACAATAATTGACTTTGTACTAGTAAATAACCCAAACAATATATCTTAATCAGGAGTGCTTCCTGTTTTCAGTGACCATCACCCTATACATGTAATTGATATACACACACAACCACCAACAAACCAACATCATACACATAGATAAGAAATGCCTCCAGTTTCAGTAAATATGCTTTTATACTCTAGCCCAGTATATCTGGAACATCCTAAAATATCCACTCCTGGATGATTTATTTCAGTATTTTAACCAGATAATTTATCTATTCTAAATGGATAAGCCCAGTCAGAAAAAAGTGTGCAAAATCCCACCCACTACTTAGCAATTATTATCCACTAAGCAGCCAATAAAACAAAAAGATAAAGCTTGGTACACCTGAAAACTAACAAACCCCCCAAATCACAGCAAGCACAGTATATTGTAAGAAAAATTAGTAAGTTAACATAGCAAAAAAAATAAAAAAAAAAACTTCTGTAACAATCAGAATCTTTACACAAACTTCCAACAATTGTTCTGTCCAGAACTCTCACACCAGCTTAAATCTAGAAAACCTTCTCAGCCCTACCCCAAACTTCAATAATCCAACTACATCACTGCCTCTGAACTCAATACTTATTTAATTAACTCTCCCCCGGATTCTCTATAGCTTCCACAGCGTGCAAGATTGGTGCAGGAGCTCCAGCAGGCAATATATCTGCCATGTGATCCAGGAACAGCCTGCAGGGGCGTGCACAAGCGCTCCTGCACTAATCCTGCATGGACTAAAACCTTGTATGCAACAGAGTACATTTCTGCAAAATCCAAAATGGAGCTGTGACAGCTCCAAATAAAGGCTGCATATCATGTACTAAGCATGCCAATGGCCAAGTATAAAGCCATTGGCATTGCAAACAGTAAAATTAATTAAAAAAATCAACTTTTATTTTTTTTAGCCGATCTCGGCTGTTTAAGCATAGGGCAGCAGCTCACAAACGGGATCACGGGGAAAATAACAAAATGAACCTAAATTAAGCATTATAACTAAAATCTGTATTCTGCCATGCAAATCAGTGGCAGACAGAAGACAACATGGTCAGTGAGAAGTGGTTGCGAAGGGGGAGGCTCAGTGTGAGACATGTAACTATGCATTAGCAGGCAATCCTATGCAAATGAGGGGAAGGATAGTGAATCCCAGTTTTCCCCAGCATGTGAGTCAGGTCCCAACAGTTTAAGAGTAGGAATAGCTTGGTGCAAGCCTAGGAGTTAGGTGACATCATGGGGGTGCGTGTCAGGCATACTGTAAGCAGATTGGAGCCCTGTGGCTTGGGTATGCTCCTAGCTTAGCACAGCTAAGCTAGGGGGTGTGTCTAAACCTGCCCAGCACTCTTTAGAATGCTGAAGTGGGTGTGCATGCCACTAACTGGGTTTTAAAGTCTGAAAACAAAAGTTAAACCAGGAAATAGCAGCACTGTGCACATTTGAGCACTCTGTTTGCACGTCGCACCGCTGGGCTTAAAAAGGAAAGCGATGGGAAGGGAAAACAGCAGTAGGAAGCTAATCAAGGAGAACTAGCATAGCTGGCAGGTGAAATGTATCAGAATCAGCCAATTACATAGACAGCAGACCAGCCCAGAACACTACTATAAACTATGCAAACACCTTCCCCTCTGGTTTTTCCATACTCTACACTGCCGGTGTAAATAAGCGAGGAACTTTTAACACTCATAACAGGAAAATGATAGGGATTGCAATAGCTCTCATACAACAACTTGTGGAAGACACTGAGAGTGATGAGGATATGAATGCTGTCAACCAACCCACAGTGAGGAGACTGAGAAGAGTGTACAGACTCAGGGTAACCTACCAGGGGCTACATGAGCTGGAGATAGTGGAGTGCTATAGGGTGGACAGGGACCTCCTACAGCAAATTGTTGTGCTGTGCTGGCCACACCTCACACATAGAACTAATAGAGGGGAACCCATCCCAGTGTATACCAAGGTATAGCTTGCAGGTACCTTCCAAAGGCCAACTGGGGATATGATGGGGATCTCACAGGCATCAGAATCCAGGTTACTCTACCAGTTCCTGGATGCCACGTCAGCACATGTCAGTGAGCATGTATATTTCCCCAACACCCATGAGGCGTTGGCCAGCAATATGCA
Source organism: Protopterus annectens (assembly GCF_019279795.1). Classification (NCBI taxonomy): domain Eukaryota; kingdom Metazoa; phylum Chordata; order Ceratodontiformes; family Protopteridae; genus Protopterus; species Protopterus annectens. Next base: position 248,705,978 of record NC_056727.1, on the reverse strand, counting down.
ACTGTTCCACCAAATAGTAGAATACCCTGAGGTAGTGGGTGTTATAGACTGCACGCACATATGCATCAAACCACCACCCGGTGAGCGGGGTAGGGTCTACATCAACCGCAAGGGTTTCCCCACCATCAACTGCCAGGTCATGTGCGATGCCCAGGGCATAATAATGAATGGGTGTGCTGGCTGCCCTGGAAGATATCATGATTCCCACATCTGGCATCTGATGCAGCTGTACCAGAGATTTGCCAATGGGGATATTCCTGACTGTCACCTAGTAGGGGATGCTGGATATGCACTGGAGCCATGGCTGATGACACCCATCAGAAATGCACACACACCAGAACAAGAATTCCATGATGAGGCACAAGCACAGACCAGAATTATAGTAGAGCATGTGTTTGGGATGCTCAAGTCACGGTTCCGGTGCCTGGACACATCCGGAGGAGCCTTGCAGTCCTGACTAGCTACATGTCCCCAAATTGTCCTCGTGTGTGCCATGCTGCACAATATGATCCTGCAGATATAGCTGCAGCAGGAACAGCATGAGGCAGGGCCACATGGCCCCCTACCATTGCCATGGCCTGCACAGGCACAGAGTGACTCGGAGGAGGAACAAACTGAGCCTGAACCTATAGGCAGAAGGAGGCATGCCTAGTATGCCCTGGCCTTGGCAAAGAGGCAGCACATAGCACATACACTGACACAGGAGGGACCCAGGGAATGATAACTCTCTCTGACTCTCACATACAGTAAATGGATGCCAAACATTACACTACCTGTGCTCAACCATGTGCAGGGAGTGTACTATGTCCATCCAACATAGGCAGCCCTGCAGCACCACCCTCAGTACTGGGGCACCCACAAGGGAAGTGACTCACACATGCCAGTCAGGGGGTTCACATACCCAACAACAGTCATAGCCAGCAGGACAGGTGTAGACAAAGACAAACAAAGGCTGTGCTATGGCCTCTGAATGATGCCTATGGGTAACCACCCTGGCCTACACAGACAGATGACAGCAGGTCAGGCAGTGAGATGTCAGTTCTGAAGGGTAGGAAGCTTGAAACTAATATGTAGGTAAATAAAAGCTAAGATCTGTAGTACACTGGTATGCCTCTAGGCAGCATGATAGGTAAGACTACAGAATGAAATGGAGTACCTGACATACCAGTACAGTCATAGCAAATGTGTACAAATGTCAGGTGTGCCCCCATCCTACATAGACATGTAGTAACAGGCAGGTGTGCCCCCCCAATCCTGTATAGACGTGTAGAAATAGTCATGTGTGCCCCCCATCCTATGTAGAAATGTAGTAACTGTCAGGTGTGCCCCCCAAAGCCTGTGTAGAAATGTAGAAATAGTCAGGTGTGCCCCCTCAAAGCCTGTGTAGAAATGTAGAAATAGTCAGGTGTGCCCCACCCTATCCTGCGTAGAAATGTAGTAACAGCCAGGTGTGCCCACCCCAATCCTGTGAAGAAATGTAGAAATAGGCACGTGTGCCCCCCCATCCCATGTAGAAATGTAGTAACAGTCAATGCCATGTGATCAACGGACACCCTACAGAAACAGTATGCTACCTGTTGGTGTTCAACACATAGGTCAGCACTGCAATACAGACTACCTGGACTTGATCCACACATTCAATACAGATGGGCATACTGGGCATGCTCACACACTTAGAGAAATGAAGGCAATGTCAGTTAACAACACACTGAAAGGTCATACTGGGCATGCTCACACACAAACACATGAAGGCCCCTTCTGCAAACACCAGTGGACCAGACATAACTGGCAGCCGCAGATGTTAGTGCAGACACTCCTCAGTATGCACCACACATGCTTTGCACACACAGTGGACAGGAATACAGACATCTATCTAAGGACAACACGCTATAATAAGCCAAAGGTAGACGCACATAGATGTGTGGAAGAGAGTGACTGTGACAAGGAGCCATCCAGGCCTGTTCCACACAGCACATAGCCAGAGGGCCACAACCACATGAGGTTCAGATGTCACTCACTGTAGATACTTGCCACCAGTATCTGTCAACAGTAAAGACTATGTAGTGCATATGTTAGCTGTGCAACATGACTGTACAAGGAAGGTGTCATTTAGCATCTGTATACACTTACCTCGTGAAATATGACCCTGTGTGTGCCCGCATGTGGCGTGTCAACCTCTAGATGAATGGGGTATGGCCCATGACACACACTGCCCTCCCCATAGCCCTACTATGACAAGCCTGCTGAGGTCATCCACTGTGAAATACACCTTTGGGAGAGTTGTAGTCCAGTAGTCCTCGTGGACTGTCTCATAACTGCGTACTGCTGTAGTGTGATAAACTAGCTAGGTAGGAGTTTTAATACCAGACTTGGTAAGTGTGTGTTTATGTGTCTGTCTGTCTCTGTCTGTGTAGAGAACAATGCTGTTTAGGGTAGTCACACTCCCTACAACTGAAATGTACTACTTTGGTAAGGCTGCTGATGTCATCCACCTAGAAATGCACCTCTGTGAAGGTTGTAGCCCAGTAATCTTCATAGTGCATCCTGTAACTGTGTACTGCTATATTGTGATAAGTTAGGTAGATGTTCTAATCCCTGACTTGGCAAGTGTGTGTGTATTTGTGTGTGTGTCTGTCTGACTCTGTGTAGAGAGCAATGCTTTTTAGGGTAGTCACACTCCCCACAATTCAAATGCTCAACATTGGCAAGGCTGCTGATGTCATCCACCTAGAAATACACCTCTGTGAAAATTGCAGCCCAGTAATCTCTGTAGCACGTACTGTAACTATGTACTGCTGAAGTGTGATAAATTAGTTAGGTAAGTGTTCTAATCCCAGACCTGGCAAGTGTGTTTGTCTGTCTGACTCTGTCTGTGTAGAGAGCAATACTTTGTAGGGTAGTCTCACTCCCTACAATTCAAATGCTCAACTTTGGCAAGGCTGCTGATGTCATCCACTTAGAGGTACACTTCTGTGAAGGATGTAGCCTAGTGATCTCTGTAGTGTGTGCCATAACTGCATACTGCTGTAGTGTGATATAGAACTCTCGTAGGGTTCTATTCCCATCCATGGCAGTTTTGGATGAGTTGTGTGTATTTCAATGTCTGTGTAGGGAGCAATGCATTTTAGGCTAGTCACACTCAGTACATTTCAAATGCCCTACTTTGACAATCCTGCTGATGTCATTCATTGTGAAATACACCTTTGGGGAAGGCATTCTCTAGTAATTCCTGTGGTGCGTCCTATAACAGCTCCATGCTGTAGTGCGATATAGACCCCTTGTTAGGTGGTCTTATACCCACACATGTTGATTGTGGATGTTCTGTGTGTGTGTCACTGTCTGTGTAGGGAGCAATGTATTTTAGCCTAGCCACACTCACTACAATTCAAATGTCCTACTTTGGCAATCCTGCTGATGTCATCCAATATTACATACACCTTTGGGGAAGAAGTACTCCAGTAATCTCCATGATGCGTACTATAACCACGTAGTGCTGTAGTGTAATAAACTAGTCAGGTAGGGGTGCTACTCCCAGACATGATAGGTGTGTGTGTGTGAGTGTGCGTGTGTGCGTGTGTGCGTGTGTGTGTGTGTGTGTGTGTGTGTGTGTGTGTGTGTGTGTGTGTGTGTGTGTGTGTGTGTGTGTGTGTGTGTGTGTGTGTGTGTGTGTGTGTGTGTGTGTTTCTAACTCGTATCCTGTGTGGAGGTGTGTGTGAGTGTGTGACAGCTGAGTCCAATGTGGAGTGGGCTTTGCCAGTTTCTTATATGGTGGCCCTAGTATGTATCACAATGTTCACCATACAGGGATAACAGATGTAAAATAGCCGAGAGGCTAGGGTGCAAATCCATACCCATACATGTGACATCAAGCCCAAGGAATCACAGTTAGCACCCCCAGTATTACCCAGAGCACACTCTCAACCCATGTCTCATACACACACACACACACACACACACACACACACACACACACACACACACACACACACACACACACCTAGGCAACAGCCAATATGTGGGTAGTACACTGCATATTGGCCACTGATAGTAACTATGGAGTGATTTCAGTGGGCTACAGAGGGCACGGCACCCTGTCCATCTGTCCAATAGGCACGTACATGCAGACAGTGCACCTTCCTCAGTTCCCCACTGGACACCTGCAACACCTGTGGTGCCATCACATGTGACCCACAAAGGACATACCATGCCTGAAAACATGCCCTGTATGGACAGATGCCACTCACATCAGGGTATGCCATTAGCATGCTATCAATGTAGGTGCAGGGTAAACCTGCTGTCCATTACCAGTTCCTGTCACAGGTGGCCAAGACTGGCACATCTGATGATAATCTGTGCACACAACATGAGCCAGACACCCCAGGTACAGTTCCACATGTCACTGTACTTGCATGTGGGAGGTGTGCACATCCCAGACACCATCCATGGCATGGAATAAGGAACACATACATGGCAAGCGATGCACAGCATTGGCCACACACAGTCACTCAGGTGACTGGATGGGGGATACGATACCCACCTGTGTGGGCAAATCCAGAAACTACAGCCTTGAGCCACAATGCAGACCATTGTCATGTGGCTTGATGCCAAGGTATACCCATCACCTAGCCTTGTATAGCTGTCTGGCACAGTCGTCCACCACACACCCATGCAGAAATGCACCCATGCATGTCAGTAGTGGCAGCCTGTGTTGTTTGTGTGTGTGTTGTATGATGCGTATGATCACATCCACACTCACTACAACCCCCATTGGCATACTGAAGCATGCTGTCTGATGTTAGACACCTCCCCATACCCTTTGCCCATATAACCTCCGTATGACCCATGTGGTGTATGTGATACCTGCACAGTAATGTGTTGTGGTAATCTCACTAGTGATGAGTTGTAATCCTGGACCTGCCAAGTGTGTTAGTGTGTGTGCTTCCCTGTGAGAGTGTGGCTGTGTTGATGCTGGCACCTGTTCATGTGGACAGGCACATGTACTTCACCTGCCTTATAGCTATCATACCCCTGTTGCAGATGTCACTCACCATCACATATATGTTCTTAGGGCTCCACAACTGGCAACCTATGTGGTGCATCCAATAACTGCATAGAACTGTGAAAGCACTACATAGTCATCAGGCATTTGATACCCTGTGCTGGTAGGTGTGTGACACAATCATGCTTAAGTTTTATTTTCCCACCCCTCCCTGCCTTGTCTTTGCCTCTGTCTGCCTCTCTCACTTCCTCACTGGTGGATGTGAAGACCTACACCTGCTTTGCTTCGGCAGTAGCATGTGTATTTTAGGTAATGTTCAAGATCAGCTGATGGCATCTGCACGAATTGCAGCCCTCTCCTAGCTGATTGCATGTGGAACAGCTGTGGTAACATTCCCATAGCCAATTGCATGGAAACACACTTCAATATCTAGGAACATCATATTGGTGTTGCGCCTTTTCATTCACTGTGAGCAGGAACTCGAGCTGTTGTTTGGCAAACAGCAGCTCAGATGGATTGGGGATTTACCTCTGACAACATACACTGTAGAAACAGGCCAACACACAGGAGGGGAATGTGCCTGACCTGACTACAGACTGTAAGTGCTGTTATACTGCATTTGGAGTAATGTTGGTTTAACAGGGTGTGTGCAGATATGGTTGTCCTACATGTATTAAAACATGCCATGACAGTTCTATGTTTATGATGACTTACCATCTGTAGGGTCATCTGCAGAGTGGGCAGTGCATGTTGCCTTTGGTTTCATGTGTTACCCACAGAGCAAGTATCTGTGGACTGCAGAAGGTAGGGTGAGGATTGCAGTCTGTAGATGGTGAAAGCCGTGACAGTAACTGACTTCATATCCCTCATAGGACACATGTTGCGACAAACCCTGTTACAACAGTAAATGCATGATGGTATCACAGCAACATGTCAATATTGGCCCTGTGTATGCACTTCCAGCCACAACCCTGTCAATCTTTGTACATATGTCATGCATTAAGAGGGGCATATGTGCTGTACACCATAATTAGTGTCATCATATCTGATGACAAGCCAGTGAGATATCAGACTGCTACACATGTTATGTATAGTAGGGGTTATATTTGATGACATAACCTGGACATTCTGTGGTTGTTTGTACAGTACTGAGGTCTGTGTACTTATGGTGAATGTCGACAGTGTGTGTATTGTTAATATGTATCTTGGCCTTTGTACAGACTGTGGTAGATGTCATCGTTATAGGTCCTGTCCTATCTGATGTTACATGCTGCTCCACTGTATGTTACTGTATTGGCTTACATGTTTGTAGAGCCATACACACACATGTCCCATACCACAGACAGGCATCAGGCCACACTGTGTAGTGGCCCAGTATATGTAGGGTTTGTGAGTGAATGGCACATATGAGGATAGTGTTGTACAGATAGTCCATATACTGTAATATTATGCTAGCTTACCATATGGGGCTGTGGCTGTGTTCACATTGGTTGTGATTATGCACTTTCACACAGGTGTATCTTACCCTGTGCTGTGACATGCCTGTAGAGCCTGCTATATATGCAGGTACATGTCCATTCCCCCATAGGAGATGTAGGCCAGTGTTGAGCCAGTCTGCCTGCAGCCTGCACAGTGCCTTGTTACATGCCTAGCAGCTTAGTGTACTTACCCAGTGAGATGTCATGTCCAGATACTTGCTAGATGTACTGCTGCCGGGTTTCCCTTAACAGTCATGTATGTCAGACAGAGCAGTAGGATACTGTACAGATGTATGTCAATATCTAGTGGGTAGTATGTGGCCATGGCACCTCTGTACCAGCAGTTATTATGTGTCAGGACAGACAGGGATGTGTGAATGCATAAGCTATGGGGGTGAATGTATACCAGTCATTATGTGTTATAGCCATCTACATGGCTGTTAACATCCATATTGTCAGGCTTGATCCACATGTTCTGCACTTAGGGGTTCTGTGTATACCTCTAGACTGTACAGAGTGTATCAGAATGTCCACATCTTGTTTGTTTGCGTCTTTCGGCTTTTCCCGGTTAGGGGTCACCATAACGGAACTCCGGTCCACTAATAATTGGCAGTAGAGTTTTACATGCTGGCTTGCCGGGCCTAATGCACAACCTTCAACGAAGGAATGCCCATTCATGCATGTCGCAACACAGAAGATGCTCTAACTGAGAATCGAACAGGCAACGTCTAACTGTGAGGCGACAACGCTACCGCAGCACCACCACCGCAGTGTCAGAATGTCCACATCTATTGGCCAATATCTCTGCTGTTGTCAACAGGAGCATTACGTGCTTGCAGCAGTACTATACTATGATGTCCTTAAAATGTCTGTCAGTAGCCAATGGCGCACATGTGAAAAGCAGATGTGACCTCCCACACACACCATGTCTGTGAAGACAATCCCTGTTACAGTAGCAATAGTCTACTAATATACCTGCTATACATACCTGACATCCCTTGCACTACGAAGTTGGGACTATAGGGGCTGAGGTAGGGCTACACCCCGTGTTCAGGACATATGGTGAATATATATGTACATATGATTATCCAGATATCTATATAGATAATTACACATGTACATATTGACATATATAGATGGGTGTGTATATGTACATAAATATGCATATACACACCCAGATTTATACATATACAGAGCATTATATGTCTACACATATAGAGATAGTGATACATAAGGGCGGTGCCTCCACAGACCCTGGAAATTACCGCCCCATTAGCTTGACAAGCCTTATCTGCAAAGCCATGGAGAGGATCATAATGGAACTCATAAATAAAGACATAGGGAACTTGCAGACTTTGGATCCAACTCAGTTTGGCTTTGTCAAAGGCAGATCCTGCCTCTTAAACTTGGTTGACTTTTTCGAGACAGTCACCAAGGCCATTGATGAGGGAAAGGCAGTCCATACAGCCTACCTCGACCTGGCAAAGGCCTTCGACACAATACCCCACTCAGGTATCATCGAAAAACTCATCAGCTTGAATGTAAACCCATACATCACAAGATGGGTTGCAAACTGGCTAAGTGACAGAACCCACAGGGTCAGAGTTGCTGGAGCCATGTCAGACTCAAAGCCTGTCACAAGTGGTGTCCCACAGGGCTCAGTCCTGGGTCCACTCTTGTTCGGCATCTACTTTTCTGAAGTACAAGCAAACACAGGAGGGTTATGGCTGACAAAGTTTGCAGATGACTGCAAACTGGGCGCCATAGTCGAAAACACATCTGACACAGATATCCTCCAGAAGGGCCTCACAGAAATGGATAACTGGTGCCAGAGCCATGGCCTGAAGTTAAACGCCAAAAATGCATAGTCATACCCTTTGGGAAAACAAGGCTACCCCTAGCTACCATATAGGTGGCAATCCACTGAGCACAGAAAAAGTCATCAGAGATCTGGGGACCCAGGTTGACAGTAGCCTTCGCTTGACACTCATGTTGCTAAAGTAGTTAGGAAAACCTTCTATATCACCCACCTGATCATGAAGGATTCACATCTAGATCAAGGGAGGTCATCGCCCCCTGTACTCATCACTTATTAGACCTATGATTGAGTACAATGCCCCTGTTCGAATGTATCTGACCAGACACCTGCTGCAGCTTGAAAGGCCCCAAAAGTTCCTCACCAAAAGGATAAAGGGTCTCAAAAATATGTCTTATGCTGCCCGACTGAAAGAACTCCAGCTCTATTCAGTCTCATACCGCTTGCTCAGAGGTGACCTGTGCCTGACATATAAGGCCATGTCAAACCCAGATTTGATGAATATGCTTCACCTCAAAAATCTAGATCCCTCAGAACCACAAGGCGGAGACTTAAACCTTGACACGGTTATAAATAGAACGTGCTGGAGGGACAGATTCATCACCCAGAGACTCCCTATGCTGTGGAACAAAATCCCGGTACATGTGAGGCAGAGCACCTCTCTGGTCTTGTTCAAGAGGAATCTTGACCAATGGATGGGAGATTGCAGATATACCCCAGGGATTACTTCAGCGTCACTGCTTGACAGAGGCACAGCAAAATGATAGGCATAGTTTTTATTCAAACTAAAGGGGTGGCGAAAGCCACATAACTATGGGCTAGGCTTATAAATGCCCTTGGGCAGATAGCCTAGTATGAACCTATGAACCTATGAACCTATATGCACATATGCGTATACCATGCCGCCATTCCTGCCAGCAGTCCACTGCTGTTGTATCCCCCCACACATATGGTGAGGTTGGGGCCTTATATGTGTGGACTTCACCTACACAATACATGTGTGCCCATATGCACTCCAGAGGCAAGTGTATGCAACAGTGGAATATAGCCCTGTATTATTGAGTCTAGGGGGGATGCACCATACATAACCTAGGCTACTACAAAATGTGGGGGTATCAGGGGTGAGATGCCTTAAGGTATCTGGATGTACAGTACCATACATTTCACCTATCTTGACATTACTTACATAAAGTGAGTTACTGCAGGCCTACTGCCTCCTGCCATAAAGACTGTTCTGTTTGCCAGTGGGCCTGTGATGGTGTCGGTTATGCCTTGTTATGCAACAATTACATCCCATTTGGTTAACTGAAGTCTTTAACACCTAGTGATTGTGTACAGAGTGTAGATAGAGGCTGCTGGACTATACACCTGCATCACTTACTGTTGATTGTATGGTATCCTGTGGCCCAGTCTGTCTTCACTATTGTTCGATTTGGAGTACTTGGCCTGAACAGCAACAGTTGTGGACATTTCCAGACTACTGTATTAGTATAACTGTTTCACAGTAGCATTACTCTGTTGAAATGGATGTCAGTGCCTGAACAGCTATGTGACATGGCATATATATGTGTAATAGCACACAAATAAAGGTATTCCATTTCTGCAAACCTGTGTGTGCTGTTTTATCCTATGGCCTCTCTGTGGGTATATGTTGCAGGCACCAAATGTCATTTGTAAGGGTGGCTCAACCAGTGTCCAGTTGTTAGGGTGTTAACTGTAGGCATAGTGGATGTTCCATATTGTGTTCGCCTACTACATAAGTATCTTACTGTACATATCTCCGCGAGTGTATGTGTAGTCACATGTATATCTATATATATGTATATATAATCTATATCTATATATATATATATATATATATATATATATATATATATATATATATATATATATATATATATAAAATAGATATATAGATATATAGACATATATCTATATCTATATCTATATCTATATATATATATATATATATATGTCTGTATCTGTATATATATGTTTGTGTATTTGTGTATATGTATCCTGGGGATGTTGATAGCTTCCACATTTTACATTTCCTATGGGTGCCAGACTGTACTGTATATGTTACCAATACCAGCCTGACATCTTACAGGTGGGATGTAGTACTGTTAACATCTTGTTCCCATGTCGTGTCAGGACCTGGTTATGGGATCTGCAACACTTGATAGTGTATTGCAGGGTGGACATGTTTGGCTATGGGGGGGTGGGTATACCTATTCGTACAAGATGTATATCGTTTAGGGCCTTTCAACCCCATTAACGGTGCATGTGGACATATATGATTTAGTTAAGCTCCCATTGACATCTACACATGTATGTCCATATATACCTATGTGAATATATATATATATATATATATATATATATATATCTGCTTACATATTTATAACTATGTCCATATATACCTACATAGATATATATCTGCTTTCATATATGTAGCTTGCTGTCTATATGTAGACATATAGGTGTAGACATATATATGTGTTGATGTAGGCATTCGCATGAATATATGTTCATATATATTTCGATATATATATATATATATATATATATATATATATATATATATATATATATATATACATATATAGATATGTTGTATCTGTTTAGATATTAATATATTTACACACACACCCATACATCTAAATGTTGGACTACATTCTCTGTACTGTTTAATGACTGGGCTGGATGATATGTTTTTGAAATCATCTGGGTTAGGTATATCTGGCATGGCTTAGTGGTAAATCACTTTGTCTATGGTGTGCAGGATCCTGGGCTCGAGCCTTTTCCAAGGCTGTTTATTTTGTTGCTGGGCAGAACATGGGCAGTTGGATACAGATTGATTAAGGCACTTTAAAGCAGTTGTTAGCGGGTTTGCATGGAGGTAAGCACTGCTAACCTCCGGTTACAGTTTCTTATATTCAGTTAGCTTCTAAACTGCTTAACCAGTGTGGGCATTGCTTACCTCTGCAAACAGGCTTAGACCCACTTACTGCTGCTTAAAAGTGCTTACTCCCGCTTATCCCCGAACTAATTTCTTTAAAAGAAAAGAAAAAAGGGTTGATAGGAAAGTGGTGAAAGAGGGACAGAAAGAGGGAGGACAGTAGGGAGAATAGCTAGGTATGTGCAGGAAGTGTGTAGGGAAGGTCCATAGCTGCCCATTTCTTCTACAGCAACAGCTGTGCATATACACTGACTTTGGAGGTAGATTTGGACACTCAAACCACTGGGAGATGGGTGAGGACAACAATAAGTTGTGATGCCAATTAGACCGGATTACATGTGTCCAGTGGACACGTGTGCAAAATGGATAGCTATGTATGGGGCGAGATTTTTTTATGGGAACAGATTGCCCTTTTTTCTATTTTTCAGGTGAGAGTGGAATGTTGGGGAGGGGTAGTAGGCATATTTGGGGAGGAAGGTTGGGTAGGTTAACAGACAAGACATGCAAGACGCATACAGGTGTGGCATATGACACATGTGCGGGGTGAACACCTTGATGGGGAGGGGTACTGGGATATCGGAAGCCCACAAACCCCCTAGTGGTAACAGTGGGACAGAGGTCCCCACCCATGGGCAGTCACTACTGTACCTTCACAGCCCCAAAGGTGGCTGTGCTGGGGGCTGAGCCTTGGAGGCAGGCTGACTCTCTAATTGTGACATGTGGCCCTGGAGCTGGCGTAGAAAATCACAAATTGCTCGTTGATCTCTCTACGCACCATGACCCCAACCTGGTGATGGGTGACAGGTGCCTGTCTGTGCCCACTCCCAGGGGGTGACCAGCCCCATCTCCTGAGGCAGTTCCACCAGAAGGTGGTGCAGGACCAATGGACAGGGAGGTCTGGGGTTGTGCCTCAGACATGCTGGTGCCTGGTGCCACATCCAGCTGAGGTGGGACAGGTGGACCCAATGGGACCGGCCTTCCCAAGCGTGCTATAGTGTTTAGATTTCATCATCATATATGGGTTAGTAATAGTCAACACATTTCAGGGTTAAGTATAACAGCATGCATAGATATTCGCATTAACCCAGGCACCAGATATGGAACAGTTGCATAGCAAACAAAACACATGCATATATGAGACCACAGTGGTAATAAAAACAGCATGCAGGTATGTTGATGGCACCATGCCAACAATGTTGGAATAATTCAATATGGCACATGCATGGGAACCATTAAAATATTTATCAAATAATTGGACATTATCAGAGTCATTACTTACCAGTTGGGGTGGGTATGTTGATTATTGTTGGAGATAAGGTGGGGGGGAGAGAAAGATGTCAATTAGCAAGTAGTATATTCCTGTAGTCCACATTACTTTCCTAGTCAGTGCTGTTATCTGTACCTTACAAGTCTTACTACACTACCATATAGCCTTATTTTGGACAATGATATGGCTGTCATCATCATTACACATGAACAGGTTTTACCTGCTTGACCTCTTACCTGGTATATCTGTGGAAGGAATGTTTGTTAACACTGACTAACTGTTTGTAAACATACGACCAGATTCCAAGTTGATGTTTTCCACTATGCTATCCAACTCTTTCTACACAGAATCTGGCCATGTGTTGACCACATGCCAGTGTGCCTGGACATATCTAGAATATTGCCCTCTTCCACCTTTAATGACCCGACACACACATATACATGATTTCCTACACAGTTATATTATGTAGCACAGTGTGGGTGACAGTGACCAGTGATACTTTATTATTCAGAGAAACTGCAACACTCACAATCCCCTACAATACCAGGGTGGACAGTGCCAGTACAAGTTATATTGGTCTGTATTTCTCAGCGTAGTGTTCATATCCAAAGTACCTGTGGGAGCAATGTTTATTAGCACTACCTGACTGTTGCCACACAAAGTTCCAGATTACACATTAGTATTATGCACATACATCTCGCTCTGTTACTGTACACACTCTGACCACAGCTTAACAAGTTAAGGTGTAAATGGGACATACATTGCGTCTTAGTCACATAAGGTATTGGGGATTTGCTAGTGTGCCAGGTTTGTTGTCATAGATGTGTGTCAGTCAGTTGTATTTCCTCTTTGCTGTCTATACGTCTGGGATTATCCTACTGATTTTACTGGGGGACAGGTTGATAGGCAATAGATATGGGCCACTTTCATAGACATTCTGGACACATCTGTACAGTTGTGGGGTATGATTCTGTATGCAGACTACTACCACTGGCAGGATTTGAACCGTGGCTTTGTGTGCTGAAAAAACAACAGTTCACATCCCAGCTGCATGTGCTATTCAGTTTTTGTTGTTTGCATTTTCCCTGTTTACTGTCTATGTGTCTCTCAGTTGTACTAAATGGCCTCTGGGGATTACACCTGTCATATACAGGCATTCATACACATTCAATTTATGGTGCATGGTGTGGGTAACAGTGCTTAATACCACAGTACTATTACATGATTGCAAATCTACATTACCATATGATACCAGAATATACACATGCAGTCCAGCAGTTTTTGTCAGATAATTACACTTTTATTGACATACAAACAATATGAGACTCTTCCTGCCATATTCTCTTGTATGCAGTACTTGCCTTGAACAATACAGGTTTTATACTAGCAATTAATTTACTGCTACTTTTATTTTTATTTCCTATGACAGTAAAAGCATGAGTATTACTGACCTGCCTTGCATTGCAAACACACGAGGTGGCTGATGTGGGCCTCCAGATTTGTGGCCTGCTCTGTTGCAGCTGTGGGGGACATAAGAGGAATATGTATCCATACCTATCCATGATATACCTGAGCTGGCAATTATTACATACATACTGGGGTGATACTTACACACGTCTGGAACAACCCCTGACATTTTAGCCTCTTGGAACCACTCCTACAAGAGGTCCCCCTTCCACCACTTCAGGTCAGCATAGTGGTGCCTGACCTGCTCACCAGTTTGGGGTATGCCAGTGGCACTGGTGAGGTCGTGGGCGAGACAGTCCCTGGCCTCCGCCTTATATTGGGAGCCCTGGTACTGGCCCTGCAGCAGTCTCTGTGCATGGTCTTTGACAAGCAGTCCTGCCATGAGCTTGGATTCCTGGATGCACCAACACTGCACCCAGAAGTGCACTCCTTCTCCCCTTATTGCCATAGTGCCTGCAAGGAGAAGCTACAACCAGTTATGAGATGTACTCTTGGGTTTAAGTAGGGCCAGTTTCCCGCACTTTTTTGTGATTGGCCGGTTTTGAAAAAGTTAAGCTATGGGCAAACCTGCTTACCTAAGGTTGGCATTGTTTAAAGGGGTATACCACTGGGCACAATGAGTTAGATGGTCTACACATTGCTTACACCTCCTAAGCTGGCCTGTGCAATGCTTAACGTTGCTAACATTAGACTTTCATTATAATGCCTTTTTGGCATTGTGTTATTATTCATTACACCTTATATGTATGCCTGGTATCCCTGATTGATGTGTACGTACACTCTGTGGGGTCCTTATGTTTTATTGGGGATTTCAACACTCTATTACAATTACACCTCACTTCTGGACTTACTGGTGTACTCCAGTTCACATATTTATGTTATGTAGTGGGTTATGGTTATATACTGATTCCTTTCACAGGTTCAGTTTGGTTATACTATGGTGAGGACTTGTTTGCTACTACTTCATTCATCTGTACTTCTGTGATGGCTTGCTGGATAACTACTGGAACTATGGTGTATAAGGACCTGGGTTCAAGACCTACATGTCTGTTTATTTTGTTGATGGCCAGAACAAGGGCTGCTGGATACAAAGTGATTAAGGCACTTTTGTGTAGTTGCAAGTGGGTTTGTGCAACGGTAAGCACTGCTAACCTGTTGTTACATCTGCTTACAGATAGTTAGCTTGAGAATTGCTTAGCCAGTGTAGGCATTGCTTACCACTGTGCAAACGGGGTTACACTCGCTTTGTAGTGCTTATATATGCTTACTACTGCTTATTAGTGCATAGATCTGCTTACTAGTGCCTTAGTCATTATGACACTGACACCTCACATGTGCATTTACTGCAGTACTCCAGTTCATAAATATATGTTATTTAGTGGGTTATGCAACAAAAATATTGGTCATAACGTACTTTGCCATGTAAAATTGGATGTGCTGCAGTGGGACTCGAACCGGGAATGCCTACTCGTAAGGCGAATGCTTTGCCCATTACACTATTGCTGTGCTACTTCATTTGCATATATCTTCCTTGTTATCCTCTTCAGCCTTTTAAGCTGCTTTAACCGCAGCTAAGGGATGGGCACACCCGCACACCTATGGTTAGCTGTAATCTAATTGTTAAAAAAATAAATAAAAGGTTTCTTCATTTTATTTCTATATTCTGTTACTGTTATACACAAGGGGGACTGTTGGTGGAGATATGCAGTCACCTGTGAGTGGTCTCACTCATTGCATTCCCCTTTCTGCTGTTCTACATTGTGGGGGCATGTTTATTCTGAGAGCTCTGCTCTCAGACACGCCCCTTACACTCTTACATGCTCCACGTAAGCCTTGGAGCTCGGCAGCGTGCATCATTAATATGCATGGAGCACTGCTGTCCTGCTCCTAAATGGTCACTTCCATGCAGGACTAGGCTAGTCCTGCACAGCAGATTAATAAATCCAGGGGCCTGTATTTTTACTCACCATTTCAAACACTGCAACCAATTCACTACATCTTCCAATAAAATTTACTATTTCAAAACTCTTACATATGACCTATTCCCACATCTGAACTTCAGTTATATCTTTCCACATTACTCCCCACTACACTAGTACCAGCCAATCTACTACTGAGCACCTCAATATATCAGCTAAAGCAATTACATACCCAATATTAATCACCTTCAAAAGATCCATCTCTTAACAAACCCATATCTATCACCATCCCAACAATGTTTCAGACCATCACACAGCATAAAATCCACTCATCACACAAGAAAATCAACCTGGTATCTACATTTTCCTTGCTATATTAAAGGCCATTGATACCATTTCAAATCATACATTTCTAAATAAGCTCTCAGTTTTAGGACTCTCTTTTGGATCCCTCTCCTGGTTTCTCTCTTATCTCAGCAATAGAAGCCAAAGTGTCAAATGAAAGCAATCCATGTCCCCCTTACTTCCTATAGCAGTTGAAATCAAACAGGGTTCCACACTTGATAGCTTACCATTCAATATATTCACTAATAACCTCTCTTTACATTTTACATATGATCTTATCATTCAATATTTAAAGCTAGCATCAAGTGCAATTGCATACCCAATCAGTATTCTAATAAATTGGTCTCTCACTGAATGCTATGATTTAAATTTATGGAAAAAATCTATCATCACCCCACTACATAAAGGTGGAACATCCCATGACCTGTCAAACTACTGCCCAATCTCAATACTTTCACCACTATCAAAAATGTTAGAAAAATGTGTACACACTCAATTACTTAAACACCTCCTAGACAATGAACTTCTCTCTCCCACACAACATGGCCTCCATCCAGGGCATAGCTGAATTACAGCCCTGCTCTCTTTCACTGATACTGTCAACAAAGCCCTTGACACTGGTCTATATACCTCAGTAATCCTACTAGACCTGTCAAAGGCTTTTGACATTGTATCACATAGCAAACTACTACATCAAATATAAAAACTAGGATGTTCCCCCAATTGTGTCAAATGGTTCAACTCCTACCTCAATAACAGAGAACAATTAGTAAATGGCAAAATGCACAATCTACCTATCAAAAAAACACCATAGGAGTCCCTCAGGGTTCCATTCCGGGGGGGGGGGGCACTACTCTTCAATGTTTTTATCAATGACCTTCACAATGTCTCTCAACTAGGAAACTTGATCCAATACACTGACAATTTGACAATTATATCTTCCGCCAACAATTTCTCTGACCTTCTCAAAATAACCCAAAAAGCTTTTACTTCTATAGAAACTGGGCTAAATAATTCTCAACTGTTGCTAAACGCCAAAAAAAACCCCAAAACTACTCCTATTCACTTCAAAACCACCAAGTATAAACTTTAAGATTTTTTCTAAAGATGGAACCGGAATAGAAATAGCTAAAACTGCTAAGCTACCAGGTATGACAATAGATGACAAACTTACCTTTGAACCACATATTCATACCATAATAAAAAAATACACTTTAAATTAGGCAAACTATATAGGCACAAATTATACCTCAACAAGCAAACCAAAGCTAAACTAACAAGTACCCTACTCCTTCCTTCCCTGCTATATGGAACTGCTATCTTTACTAACCTACTCTCATCCCTTAGTAATAAACTGCAATCCTGCTATTATAAAATAGCTAAATTTGCCTCAGAAAAACCTAACCATCCACACCACTGTGAAGTAATTGCAGATCTCAACTGGCTCGAATTCTCTAGCCATCTTTCTTATACCCAACTGACACTAGCACATAAACTAAATTTCATACCCCACCTCTGCCCAGTGCTTCACTCAGTCGTACAAACTTACACTCCTACTCGGTCGCTTAGATAATCTCAGAAACAACTAATAAAGGTTACAAAACCAATCAAAAGAGCTGGACAGTGTCTATACTCCTGTAATATAGCCATACTTTGGAACACATTACCCTCCCATATAACTCTAATGGAATCTTCCAAACTCTTTAAATTATCACACAAACTACATTACCAAAAAAACCTATCCTGTCTCTGCACAATAATCAGACATCCATAGCGTCCCTACCTCATGATAAACTATCCTATGTGACATTCACAATTTACCTCAGGGTATAAATGTTTTTACTGTAACAGACATTCTAACAAAAAATCAGGTGGAGGTGTTATGATAGGCATTAAGGATAGCTATGAGACTTGTGATTATTACATGTTCAATGATAATCCAATACTATAGACTGTGTAACTGTGACAATAAAGACAACCCTGGAACATATCAATTGTTGGAGGGTACAGACCACCAAAGTCAAGTGCAGATGACCTAGAGGAATTCATACATTTCTTACATGAAACACAGGAGGGAAGAATAGTATTAGTTGGGGACTTAAATTTACCAGAAACAGACTGGAATAATATTGATTCAACAATGTTAGTAAAGAAATTATTCACAGAGTATATTCAGGGACAACAAATGCTTCAGATTGTAAAAAAACTTACCAGGGGACAGAATATACTAGATATTGTTTGTGTTCCTAAAGAAGTTCCTGTAACTTCGAGTCAAGTTTTACCACCATTGATGTGCAGTGATCATGGGGTCATAAAGGTTAATTTGTTGTTAGATAATTCTGCCAAACTGAAATCTAGCCAATGCACAGAAGGTTAATTGCAGATTATAGGGAAGCAAAAAGTTGCTATATAAAACTAACTGGAGTGAGGTGTTCAGTGGAAAAACTGCAGATGAAGTGTGGAAACTTTTGAAAGAGAAATTGTTTGAGTGAAAAAGTAAAAAAAAAAAATTTAACATCAGGATCTAGGCACGCAACATCAGGGGGGTGTATTTCCATAAGAATAAGATACTTGATAAGGTGAGAGACAAACAAATATAAGAAATGGAAGAGAGATCAAAATACAATTTTGAAAACTGAAATAAATGAGCTGGACAATCAGATTAAGCATAGTGTTAGACAAGATCAAGAAAAATTTGAAGAAAATTTATACAAAGATATTGAGCATAATAGGAAACCTTTTTATAGATACATAAGAAGTGGAAGGAGTAAAGATACACAAATTGATAAACTGTGTGCAGATTCTAAAATTTATTCTCAGACACAACAGATTATAGATATATTTACAAAATCTTATGCAAAACAGTTTGGCTCCACAAAAGGGGTGGTAAGTTGTCCTAGTGACATCCAGGTAACCCCAGATACTGGAATTAAATTACATTATATTGAAAAAGAACTGTGCAAACTGGATCCAAACAAAGCACTGTGAAGATACAGAATAAGTAACAATGATTTGAGAACACTTAAGCAAGAACTTACACTGCCATTACATCTATTTTTCACTAGGTCATATAAATATGGGGAGATTCCTCAAGCTTGGAGACATGCAGTTATTAAACCTGTCTTTAAAGAAAAGGGGAGTAGGACAAACCCAGAATCATATAGACCCTTAAGTCTAATTTCATGTTGTGGAAAAATAATGGAGACGTTAATACTGGATAAGTTATTGTCAGAACTAGATAGGTTGGGACTTGAAACTATATATCAGCATGCATATGTTGAAAATAGATCTATTACCACCTGTAACATGATGTTCTATAACAATATAACAGCTATGAATGAAAAATTGTGCTGTGATGTGATTTATATAGATTTAACTTCAGCATTTGACAGGGTCATGCACAAAACACTGATCAATAAATTAGTACAACTAGGTATTGATGTACTGTTGATAAGATGGACAGCTGCATGGCTTACAAATAGGACATGGCAAGTATCACACACCAACTGGACAGGTGAAATCCTTGGTTATAGTCAAGGTGTCCCACAGAGCTCTATATTAGGCCCTTACTTGTTTAGATTGTATCTTTCAGACCTTACTTTTTCATCTGAGGTGTTCTACAGTCTATATGCTGACGACCTGAAATTGGGTAAACTGATTACAAGTGTTACAGATAAGGCATGTCTGCAAAATAATTTGACTAAATTGACCATTTGGGCACAGGAGAATAATATGTTGATAAATACATCAAAAACTAAGCATATGAGATTTGGGAGACATAAACTGAAAGGTGAATATTTAATACAGCACACAGTGATTGAAACTGTAGACTCATTTAAAGACCTGGGTATATGGGTAGATTCAGCTATGAGTTTTTCTAATCATATCAACCAATTGGCTAATGATAGCTATAGAACTATAGGTTGTATAAAAAGATTTATAAAGTCTAGGAAATCAAATATAATGAAGTCATCGTTTGTTAGTTACATTAGACCCAAACCTGAGTATGGAATAACAATATGGAAACCCTATAGGAAAACAAGCATGAATAAACTGGAAAGAGTACAGCGGAAATATACTAAGAGCATCCATGGGTGTGAAAATCTAAGTTATTATGAAAGACTAAAATATCTGAACTTGTACAGTGTTTCTTACAGATATTTAAGAGGAGATCTTAGTCAGGTATATAGGGCATTTAGGGACAACTACCTCTGGGAATGTTTGAGGTTATCAAAAAGTACTAGAGAATCATCAGATAAACTATGTAGAAGATTATATAGGAATGAGAAGTGTACAAATTGGTTCTCTGACAGAGTAGCTGATGCTTGGAACAGACTACCAAATTACATTAAAGCAAGTACTAGTTTAAATATTTTTAAGAACAGCCTGGACATTTATCATGGAAACAAGTGTTTTAGCATATTGGCAAGCTAGAAGGGCTTTAATGCCCATGCTTGAAACATTTGTATGTATGTATGTATGTATGTATGTATGTATGTATGTATTATATACTTCTGCCCTTTACTGCCTGACTTTACTCTCTTTCTTGCTTCTAAACCTACTGAGAATTTTTTTCTGAATATGGAATTATAAATATGTTCATTTTAAATGTTCTATGTTGAACGAACTACCACAATGGTATATAATGTGCAAACGTTTTTTAAATTTTTAAATGTCTTAATGTTCTATATTTTTGAATGTATTACTGTGGAGCTTTTCTCCCCAGGCCTCCACTGAAAATGGGTCAATGGCCCAGTTGACATTCCCGGTCAACAAATGTCAATAAATAAATTCAAAACTCATCTGCATAGCAAAGTCATTTCCAAAACGTTAACACCTCTCACAGACTGCATTCACATTTGAAGAGAGTTGGCTTAATAATTCTAATCTTATACACAGTCCCAAGAAAACTAATCTCAAGCTATTTACCCCAGATCTATTACTAACATGAAAATTGATTTATCTATCATCTCATCAGAAGTGAGTCTCAGTTAATGTAGTTTTTCACACCAAGTTGTTAGGGTTAATGATAGATAATAGACTCACATTTCATATTCACACTATGGAAGCAATCAAAATATTCATCAAAAACTGAGCGTGCTATACAGAGCCAAGCATTACTCTACAAATTATCCCAGAAAATGTGTTGTCTCATCCTTTCTACTCCCAACTCTCTTGTATATATATCACCAGATGTAACTAACTTACTCTCAGATGAAATTATTAAACTCGATCAAACCTACAATAAAATTGCCAGATTTTCCACCATTTCATCATCTCAATGTCACCGCTGTCATTCACAAAGAGAACTTATTTGGCTTGAATTCACCAACTATCTCAATGCTATCCAAATGAAACAAACATTTGAATATCTTTATTATTAAGATAACTGCCACACTCTCAACCCTCTTATCAAACCTCCTAGCCAAGCCAGTCATTTCTCAGAAAAATCCATGTGCAAATTAACTAATGAAATAATAAACCACTAATGAAAATTCCCATAGCAAAACACTTAACTGACAGCATCGGTAAACAGAATTATCTGCTATCTACAAGAGAAACCTCCAGTCCCAGACTCTTCAAGTTACAATTAAATTACCACGTCAGAACTAACCATTTATCTCCTTGCTCTTCCCTCCCAAACACCACCTCTACGCACTCTAATATGCAGGTCAGTATCATCTCAAATGCTCTTTGCAGCCCCATTCAATCACAATCAAGTTAGCACTGCACCAGTCATTCCTAGCTGGTCAACATTTTTATAAATCAAAGCTTTTCCAATTTCCATTCACAATTCCACTGCCTTTTTTAAATGTTGTTACATTACAAATATTTCAGACAATGCCTCTGTTTTTGTTTATCTAATGTATTGGATGCATACTGTGGTGGAACATATTTCTAGCTCTTTAATAGTTTCCATACTGACCTCTTCTTTTGGCAATTCTGTGGTTAATGACAGGGTATCCCATTATCTTCATCAAGCTGACTTTAAATACTGTGGCTGGAGGACTACCCCACTACTGTATTTAAATATTAATTCCCTCTAGGCTTGACCACCTTCACCATTCATTAATGCAAACATTCATTAAACAGAGTGAACCAAAGATAGCCTGTGCTTCCTGAAAATTACCTGCTGCCTATTCTTCAGCTAATCTGTGTTAGATTATCCCATACTAAATTACTACTTGGTGCAACATGAAAGAAATTTCTCTTCAACTGAATGGCTTAATGCCATATGCTGCTGGACTTATTAATAATTTGATTACTGTGAATGTGCCACGATATAAAAATATGACCAATAAGGTGAACATTAATTTAACTCATTCTCTGCAATTGATCCCTTTTTAGTTTACTTCCAATGAGTGTGGTCTGAGCCTTTTAAAAGATGAAGTTATTGCCTCTCACAGTTCAAATGATCGTATCTCTTGAACCATAATGTTACTAGAAAAATAACAATTCAGCACAGATTAAAATTAACAGTGGTTGCATTCACTTAGTTCTAGGTCATAAACTGGATTTTATACGTCACCACAGACATAGGCCAGGATTCATGGAAGCCTACACTTCATGCTAAGCATTTGTAGTCAATGAGCACTGGAACACACACTCCTTAGTATTCATGAAACAGCTCTGCATGTTGTCCCTGGCTGCAAACAAGAGTATCCAGCAGAATATGCTAATGAAGGCATAAGTCAGTGAAATGCCTACTAATGAAACAAATCAACACAGCAGAGTGATTCAGGAACATATAACATCTGCCATACATGCTACACTCCCTTTTGGCCTAATTTCCATTACCATACAGCCATGCACACACTAAAAAATATAGGGATTGCAGTTTCTATCATTATTCTAAATTCTAATTTCTATTCTAAATTCAATATTCTAAATGTACAGTAGCATTTAATACAAGGTGCTGCTACTGCTGCTGCTTCTAGACAAGGTAAGTGATGAACCTGTAAAACAGAGATAAAAATGATTACCCTCATATGCAAGTGTTGGACATCACTAAGAAAAAACATGGCTCAATTGCGCAGGAATGTCAGACGGAACTCATGACTGAGACATGCAACTAAATTGTAATATATTTAAAGGAGTATAACAATGGCTTTTTACAGAACAACAAGCCAAAGCAATTAAAAATGTAATTAAGTTGTATTTAAAGATTGATCATATGATTGAATACAACTAAAAAATGTCTGTTCATAACATTTGCAGATGGTCATGGAACCTCCGAAGTACTAGATGTGCTAGACAGCAAAAATGGAGATTGATAGAGGTATGATAAGAATTAAACATGAAAAACAACACCAGTATTTATAACTCTAAACAAAGTTTTGTTAAATATTTATCGACTCTCTCTCTCTCTCTATGTATATATATATATATATATATATATATATATATATGTATATATATATGTGTGTGTGTGTGTGTGTGTGTGTGTGTGTGTGTGTGTGTGTATAATGGCATATTGGGAGCATCAGCAGAAGACACCCTTTGGTTGTCTTCCACCTCTGAACCCACATCCAAAACAACACTGGAAATCCCAATCAGCTGCTTGGATCAGTCTGTCTGATAAGATATGTATCAGATAAATCTGCATGAAATGACCAAAAAAATGCTTGCATTTATCCAGGCATCCATTAAAAATATGTACATAACTGATCTATGTGAATACACACACCTAGGACATTACTGTAAGTTCTTAACTGCCCCTCCTCCCTGGCAATAACAGACATGAATACGAATAAAGATATTTGTTAGTCCAGAATATATAACTGCATTACCAATGAATGAATTGTCTTTTTGGATATATTTTCTTACTTGATTCTACAGAGTTGGACTTTTAGGCAGCTGCATCCACTTTTTTACTCAATGAATGAATTGTATGAAATGACAACTGTAAAAAACATTTGCTTTCTACATTCAGACATCTGTTAAGTGCTCTACCCCAGTTAACAAATTGTAGAAATAAATACATAAATGCTAAGGGCACATGGGCAGGACAAAACATTTGTATGTAATACAAGTTAATGATCCTTATGCAATAGCAACTGTTAAACCATCTTTGCAAAAATGAATTTACAAACTGAAGACAGCACTCAATTAAGTAATGAAAACCAAAGATTGACTATAAAATAACCATCCCCTAACCCTACATCAGCAAAAACACAAATGCCAAGGACATAAACCCCCTTACATTTGAAACAACTCTTATAGGTCTATAGGTAAGTACTAGGTTAGCTGCCTTTCTGGACCATTTTACGATTGGCCAGTTTTCCTTTCAAAGATAAGAATCAAACTTTGTAGCTTGTGTCTGTGAGGTAAACACCTCAACCATAATGCCAATCCCTAACCCCTGTCATTATGCCAACCCGTAAACACTTGCTTTTGTCAGGCATATACAACTGTCTTACCATACAATATTTACTGAAATGTAATGATGGCATTGCTACTTCTAATATAAAATTTAAGTCCTCCCATCCTCAGAGAAATGTTGTTATAAAGCCATGTAACATTACAATGAGGAACATTTCAGCAGCAACTGCTGTACCTTCTATACCAACACAATTCCCTCAATTTTCTACCATAACTGTATACATACTTTGACTGTATTGGTATAGAAGTTTGCCAAAAGTAATCTGTATAAAAGTAATGAGGCTGAATCAGTTTAACAGCATTATCTGAAACTGGTGAGTCCAAACAGTCTTCCTTACTGCAATGCAAGTTCCTGAGCACCAGGTTGTGCTTATACAGTGAATATTAACCCCCTTGGATGTGCTGAATATGTAAATTAGGTATCAGCTCATTATCATTCCTGAATCACTCAATCTGCTTGAAGCGCCGGGCATGACAACATGGTTTGAGGACCTACACAACACAGTTCACACATCCTAACAGTACAAGAGTGAGGACTGAGAAGTGGGGCTTGCTAAGGGTTTGCAAGTGTGATTCATTAGCAATAGTGCATAAATGTTTAACACTCCTGCCACTTTGATGTACACTTACAGAGGGTGAATAGACTTACAAAAGAAGTTTGCGATTACACTGACTTAGAAGATAATTTTTATATCACCTTTATGAATATATGTTTAAGAGGTAAATGTGCCTCTGATTACAAATTGTGTATAAGTTATATAAAGTGCATAAAACTTAAACATACAGACAACATTTCTAACTGAATGCAAATCATAATACAACTGTATCAAAAGGGAGTATTCATCTCAGATAAAAGGGATAACACACTCTTGTAGTGCATACATTTGTTTTTAATGTGGCAAGATTTCTTAGGTTAACCGATGCCAATTTCACATTCACCAGGCATCTACTGTAAAATGAATAAGGATGACTTTGAGAAAAAGAGTATATTTATATCCATAAATGTAAAGTGTTAACAATGTCAAAGCTGGAGTGTATGTGCTCCACTTTCACTGCCTCAGAAATACCTCTCTGTATGTGGTATATAGTGTTAATCTTCTTAATGTTTCATGATAATGCCATGGTTTGAAAGTTTGTATCTACAGAAGGTGATGTCTTTGTGAAACTAGGGATTCATAACATCCACATTTTCAAAGTGGAAAAAAGTTGAGAAATATCACACATATATATTTTTAATTTCTTTCTTTTTTGGTTTCATCTTTGTCACAAAGCATGGCATTACACAGTGGTGACTGCCAACAGTGACTAGCAGTGAATGACATTTCACTTCCTAAGACAAAATCTCAGAAACAGTAATTTAGAATGTAGTCAGTAGTGCAAATAAGACTGGCACTGTTTAACTTTAATTAGCACTCTGGACAGTACTGACTGAAGAAAATACATCTGTTATTTAAATTTCTCCGAGTCTCAATGTCTTACTATATTACGTTTTGAGTAACAACACAGGTAATGCAGGAATTTATTCTAGATTACATATAGGTTTACAAAGGAAAATAGGAATAACAATTTTCACAGATTTTTTATTGGGAATTGAACATGAAGTACAACTGGCAACCTGTGCTATTAAATGTGCAACCCATCTCTGTACAATGAATCCTAAATAACTTAACTATATTCCGTGTGAATTGTGTTAAGCATAACAATTATCACAGTTAACTTAAAGTAGCTTTGCATATGTTTAATTTAAATAATTCTTAGTAGTGTTTTGCAAAAAAGACATGTTATGTAACTTTCTCTGTGTTAATGCACTAATGTATGATTATCAGTGTGAAGGCTGACAGCCTAGCTAGATAGAATTTTGTAGATAATTGTATGTCATTGTAAATATTAATAAAATACACAGGCTTGTTTTACAAATGTAAAGAAAATGAAATGTAAGAAAACTGTGTTATATGCTGAACTTCAAAAAAGTAACCACAGTGCACCCTGCTGGAAGAAAGCTGTTAAATAAAGAATTACAACTGTGTTTGATCTCAAGCTTGGAGACGGGATGCCTGGGCTAGCAAATTCTTTCTATTGTTATTAAGACAGATTTAATTGCTAGATTTTACATGTAAAAGTGTCTTTTAATGCTGTGGCTTTGTGGCCAGGTGCAGCTTACAAAGAAATGTAAATTTTGAGTTTCTGTTAGTCTGGGAACTAAAGGAACAAGTGATAAGAATGATGTAATCTGAAATGAATCTTCAGTAGTGGGTATTAGCAATATGAGACTTTCTCAGAGAGAAAGATTGAGCATTTTGGATTTTGTCTAAAGCTGACAACAACTCACCAGCACTTTGCCTTGTAAGTAACGTTATTTAGGACATAGTTTCTCTTAGAGTTAGATAGGAATTTAGCCAGATTATTCTAGTTGTTTTCTATATTTATGTCAGACTATCCTACAATATTGTTTTAAAGTTCCTATGATTTCTGAATGCTTGATTAGCACTGTGTTGAACTGATGAGATTTGTCTTGTGTTTTTATTATTTATTATTAAATATTTTTAAACCTTTCAACTGTGGCTGTTTTGTGTAGAGATAATTTAAGCTCTTAGAGTACATTGCATGTATTTGGAGATACTATCCAAGCCGCTGCAATAGTCTTGCTGTTCAACACACTTACTATTTGGATAACAGTAATATTACACTGTGAAATTGGTCACCCATTTGGAAGAGCCTTATAGTAGTGATAATAGTGGTTGGTGGCAGTTGGTACTACCTTATAGTCTGGGTAAAAAGGGGGCATAGCTGGAGAACCCATGCCAGCCTTCTCCGGGAGTGTCTGTTGTTTGTATCTAAATCAAATCTTAAAGAGTGTGTGTTAGCTACTTGGGCAGGGGCATGAAGCACTGATTGGACAGAGAGGGTGCTGGAGGTTTTAGCATGACCACTAGGCTGAGGTCTGGACCCTATAGCTGTGCCAGTGAGGAATCTAATTGGGGATCTGAAGTCAAAGGAAAAACACAGTCCCAGACTGTGATCTCAGTGTGCTCTAAGGGAAATTGTACTTTACTATGTGTGTACTTGTTATCCTCCCAATGTGTATGACCCTCATTGGTGATAGTGGTGAGGATTGAGGCTCCTTGATTACTGGGCAGTGCACGTGCATCACAATCAGTAATAATAATGCAGAGTTTGATCCCAGCTTTTGAATGTAGTGCACACAACTATGCAAAGGTTTTATTGCTGGAAAATGGACTGTCATCATTATTAGTAGCTCATTTTTAAATGCATGATGCAACAAATATGACATTTGCTAAAGGGTGAGGAAACCAATCAGTAACATAAAAAATATGGAAATATGGATAATTAATCCAGAATATTTCAAATATGTAATCAGGACAGTAATACATTTCCTTAAAAAAGATATAATTCTTACTTGCATATGCTGCGTAGAAAATAAGCTTATGTAATCTCCTGTGGGGCCCCCTCCCTCAAGAATTGTCATTACATGAAGACATGATGATGTGTAACAGAAATGTAAGTTATTATGTGGCAAACACTGTTAAAAGATTGAATGAGTCATGTTGATGCTATAGTTGCTGGGTTCAGTTCTATGAATACTTTTTCCTTTTCTTTTAATTTTTTTTATTCTACATTTGCATGATACCTGTAGGTCATTGACTGTCAGTGCTCACTAGCATTGAGTGACAGTTCATATCTGAAGGCAAAAAAAAAAACATTTAATTTGATCTTCTGTCAGTAGCACAAATGAGATTGGCACCATTATGCTTCTGTCAGCATTATGTATAGTACTGAGTGAAGAAACTACACCTGTTGTGTACCTTTCTGGCTCAAGGTGCTAACACTGGAAACTTGGATCAAATGCAGAGGTAATGCAGGGTTCACATTCAGATTACAGATATTTTTACTGAGGGGGGTCAAATAACAACTGTCACAGACTTTTTATTAGGAATTGAACATGAAGTACACCTGTCAGATTGCAAAATTTAATTTGCAACATGTCTGTGTAGTGAATGTTAAATAGATCAGCTATATTCTGTGTAAAGTATGTTAAGCATAAGAATGATCTTAGTTAATATAAAGTACACTTGCATTTGCATAATTTTCACAACACGTTTGGAAAAATTATGACAACACAAATGTCATTATTAGTTGTGTGGGGCAGTATGTCATGTAAAATATGTATGGCACCTTCTTCAGCATGTTATATTTAGCTCATTAAAATCAATGCATAGGAAATTGAATGTCAGTAATAAATAATGGTTTCTGCATATAACCCCAGTAAGAAATGAAAGTCAAACACACAGAGGCTTGTCATATTTAGAGCCCCACTTATGTTGAAATTGTTACACCGCAGCTTATCAGCTCAAAATGATAGTTCTCATGTGGCATTAACAATTAATAAACAGCAATTAGCATTTTAGCCTTCATTTCAGTGATGTGCTGAATTCTCAGTTACTGTCAGTGACATTTTGTAAAATGTATGTCCCATCAATCCAATATGTATTTTATCTATTACCAACACTGATTATTACCAATATCATATAATATGTGTTGTCATTTCAATGTGTCACAAAAGCATACCATACACAATGCCAGACAGCAAAGCCAGAGGTATCAATATATCCTTTAAAAGGTAATTTGGATATTGTCAGCAAAAGCATTTGAGGATTTCAAGGTGGAATATATGTAAATAACTGAAAATCTCATAAGGCCAAGTGTCACTGCTATAGTTCAGACCTGCAGTGTGTTTTGAAACATTCATATCCAATTTTGCCAAGCCATTTGTGTTCTTTCTATTGAGCAAATACATTTGGCAGGGTTGTCCATCATTTTGCATAGGCTGGTACATGCAAAATCTGAATTGGACACTAATTCACTGCCATATTTCTAAGAATCCTTCAGAAGACATGGCAGGTAAAGGATCTAGGTATCCTTCAGAAAACATGATAGGTGAAGGAGAGGGTGGTGCTCAGTGGTGGGTGGCTTGGCATAATGGTTAGGGTGCTTACATCAGAGATAGAAAGTAGAGGGTTTGATTCTCATCTTTGACAATAATTAGGTAGGCTTAAAATGGCCCATAAGGGCTGCTAGCATAGTACTTACCTATGAACGTAATATAGAGGCCAAAGGTGGTGCCAAGAGGAGTTCAGGATCTTTTTGGCCATCTGTCAAAGGAAAAAAATTCAAAGACCAATGCACGTAAGGTTCAGTTAAGGCACTTTAATTTACTTGCAGCAAGGAGACAAAAACATGCAAATACAAGGATTTGTCTAACTACTAACATGAAGTATGTTCATTCTTATACTATTTTACAAGACATGGCCTTCTAAGCTGACGTAATCAAACACAACTTTTAGCATTGTTCTACAGCAGATGTTACTTCAGATTTTCTGCTGACATGACTAGATTTGTGAGAAACTTTTCAGAAAAACAACCTGGCCTTGGTGACTATTAATCCGTTTACAAACGTCTATTGTACAGTGTTACTTTTCAAGGTACTTTTCTAATACAGATACAAGTGAACCCACAGACATTGCCAACATACTGGCAGACAGGTTCAGTGCAAATTTCTCCCCTCCCTCCCCCACAAAAGGAGAAATATCTATCCCACCAGAGTCTAGCCTCCCAAACATCTCAGATGCCCAGGTGAGAGCTGCTCTCTCTAAAGCAAAAAACACAGCATCAATGGGACCGGACGGTGTCCCCGGCTGTGTGCTACATGAACTCAGTGAGGAACTAAACCCACACATAAGGCTGCTGTTTAATCTTAGCCTTACCACAGGATACGTACCCAAAGAATGGCGTACGGCAACTGCGGTCCCACTCCACAAAGGTGGTGCTTCTACGGACCCTGGAAATTACCGCCCCATAAGCTTGACGAGCCTTGTCTGCAAAGCTATGGAGAGGATCATAATGGAACTCATAAATAAAGACATTGGGGACCTACAGACACTGGATCCTACCCAATTTGGCTTTGTCAAGGGCAGATCCTGCCTCTTGAACTTGGTCGACTTTTTCGAAACAGTCACTAAGGCCATTGATGAGAGTAAGGCAGTTCACACAGCCTACCTTGACCTAGCAAAAGCATTCGACACAATACCCCACTCGGGCATCATAGAAAAGCTCACCAGCTTAGATGTAAACCCATATGTCACAAGATGGGTTGCAAACTGGCTCAAGGACAGAACACACAGGGTTAGAGTTGCTGGTGCCATGTTGGACTCTAAGCCGGTCACGAGCGGTGTCCCACAGGGCTCAGTCCTGGGCCCCCTCTTGTTCGGCATTTATTTTTATGAGGTGCAGGCAAACATAGGGGGATTGTGGCTGACAAAATTTGCAGATGACTGCAAACTGGGCACCATAATTGACACTCCATCAGACACAGACATCCTCCAGAAAGGTCTCATAGAAATGGATAACTGGTGCCAGAGCCATGGCCTTAAGCTAAATGCCAAAAAATGTATAGTCATACCCTTTGGGAAAACAAGGTAACCCTAATTACCACATAGGTGGTAATCCATTAAACACGGAAGAAGTTATCAGGACCTGGAGACCCAAGTTGACAGTAACCTCTCTTTGACACTCACATTGCCAAAGTGATTAGGAAGACCTTCTACATTGCCCACCTGATCATGAAGGGATTCACATCCAGATCAGGAGAGGTCATTGTACCCTGTACTCTTCACTTATCAGACCAATGATTGAGTACAACACCCTATTCGAATGTACTTACCCGACACCTGCAGTAGTTGGAAAGACCCCAAAAGTTCCTCACCAAAAGGATAAAGGGGCTCAAACATATGTCATATGATGCCCGACTGAAGAAACTCCAGCTCTATTCAGTCGCATACCGTCCTGCTCAGAGGTGATCTGTGCCTTACATACAAGGCCATGTCCAACCCGGAATTAATGGACATGCTCCACCTCAAAAAATCCAAATCCACCAGAGCCACGAGAGCAAGAGACTTAAACCTCAACACGGATATAAATAGGACGTGCTGGAGGGACAGATTCATCACCCAGAGACTCCCTACACTATGGAACAGAATCCCAGTCCATGTGAGGCAGAGCCCTCACTGACTCTGTTCAAGAGAAATCTTGACGAGTGGATGGGAGATCGTAGGTTTACCCCGGGAATCATCTCTGTATCACTGCTGGACAGAGGCACAGCAAACTAATGGGTATAGTATTTTCATCCTAAGGGGTGGTGAAAGCCACACACACTCTGGCTAGGCTTATAAATGCCCTAGGGCAGATAGCCTAGTATGAACCTATGAACCTATGAACCTATGAATGCTGATTGCAGTTCATATTTTCAAGCAGGCTTTGTACTAATTATCTGTAACTTCTACAGCTGTGATTTTTCTCATGGCACAGTGGAACTTCTTGTTTAAGTTTCATACAAGTAGTATTGTTCTATTCATTATTTTCTTAACGCAAGCAGAAATCACCTGCTTCTCAGTAAATTTCCAAGGCACAAGCAAGATTTTAGCTAATAGTACAAGGTCAGAAAGCAACTGCAGTTTGTACAGATTTATGCAGTATGAAATAGAATAAATGTGTTAACCCTTTTCAAGCTCTAAATGCACCAAGCATATTGCTAATACACACATTAATACATATTTTTCTAAAATTTCCCCCCTATTAATACTTTTATTCTACTTTCAAAATAAGCATAAACAGTTTGTTTTCTTCTCCTAACCTCTTCCATTCAGGATTTGTAGTCAAGAGAGTCATTCAGTTTAAACTTATGAAAGCTTTTTAGTCTTTTAACAGTTCTTCAAACTCAGTACTTTGATATAAGGTTTCAGAAACTGACATGTCTATAAGGTCTTTAATCAGTCTTTTCATGCAGGGGATACCACACCAAACACATACTCCCAGTAGGAGCATACCTACACAAATGGCAATCAGGATGTTCATTAGGATGGTACCCCACCCCCCAAACCATTTCTGGAAAAAGTCCATCAGTGGGTTTGGGCCTGGTTTGGTCATGGCCGACACTTGCTGAATTACCTCAAGGTGATTGTCTATCTCATGTTTATGGTCAGGAATATACGAACAGCATTCTTCTTGGATTAAAGCGCACGTACCACCTTTCGCCGCTAGGGTGAAGTCGAGAGCCATGCGGTTTTGGAGCACTATAGTTCTCATAGCATTCAGTTCATCAGTCACCAATTCGAGAGCAGAAAAAGTTGTGTTGCTCATTACTTCGAGAAGTTTTGACAGTTTTCTCAGCTCCCAGATCGATTTCACTGCTCCATATGCTGGTAATATGCCTGCCCACAATATAACACTATCACTCAAGTCCATGTGTGTCAGTCCTTTACCTAGAGAGTGATGGTCTTTCCAACGCGCATTGATTTGTCCCACTGGATTTACAGGTTTCTTGTCGAGTTCTCGGGCATTTAGAATTTTCCCATGAGGCAAAACTGCAGTGTGTCGTATGGCTGGAACCAGGTACCCAAAAAACAACTGCCGGACCAATTCTCAGGTAACCATTTGTATGCCTTTCTGCCACACACAAAATAACAATCCTCTACTTTAGTAGTAACCTTGCTATGAATATACACTCGCCCTGCATGAAACATTTTTCTATCAATTATAGATAGCTGTTTATAAAGAACAGAATTATGTTTTACTTCATCAAGTGTTTTGTGCATAAATCCAAGAAATTAATCATAGTTTGTATTACAATAAAGATCTGCTTTGTTACCTTTAGTGTAACATCTATAAGGAACAGTCACATTGCAATTGCTCCAACCCACCTGAACAGTATCATTTTTATAAAAACACACAGTTCCCTTTTGTGGAACAGACAAATGCAATGCTATTTTATCTTGTGCTGTAATGGTTGAGGTATCATAAATCAAGTTCTC